>NW_022170249.1:43600867-43804112 GCF_008802855.1 Photinus pyralis
TAAAGTTTACAACATTTTATTAAGCTTTAACTAATTTGTATTTTATAATCACAATGCTATTATAACAAACACCAATTATATTTTGTAGCACAGTGAATTTGGTAATGAAAATTTGTGCGAAACCAAGTCAGAAGTACAAAATTTTGTATCAAAATCCGAAGAAACTAAGCAATATCCGGACAATAGTATAAATAAGGACAATGAAGTCGGTCAGGTACGACAAAAGTGCGTTTTAAGCTTTGTTTTTTAAAGTATAATCTCAAAACAAATCTAATTCGTTTAGAGGTAAGCTTATTAAAAATTAGTCATTAGACGTGTTTGGTAATTCGTTGTTTATATAATTGCATTAAAGTTTTGATCATTTTTTTAATTTACCTTAGCCTAGCGTTAATTCAGCTCGTTGCCGAGTGTGTTGTGCATGCATGTTAAACTCGTAGGTTTAATGAATATTATTTATTTAATAATTGTGTTATTGTATTTGTTAAGTGATGCAGAATAGTAATTGTAATGATTCACATTCAGTCTAATCATTTAGTGGGGAACTGAACGTAAATGTCCTAAATATTTAATCATGTTTTTGTTTTTAGTGTCTCTATTCGTATAGTCGGCCTTGGAGCAACAGTAAGTGTACATTATTTATGAGAGAAATGAAAGCTTTGCTCGCGATGAAAATAATTTATTTCATTCGTTGATAGCTATAATTACCACAATGCCACAAGTTGTCCATTATCTACTTGTGAACGTACAATTTCTGAATTTGTTATCAGGTATTTTTCTTCTCTCTTAATATAAAAATAATTGAGGGTACGAATGTTTTTTTCTTTGTTGAGATTGGCAGTCACCAAGATGCATAGGGAACATTATTGAATTTGTAACTATCAGATGTTGGTTATATCTTATATGGCAAGAATTGTGATGATTTTCAATAGTTTAAATGGGAAAACGTAGATGTCTCTACCATTGAGAAAACCTGCCTTAGTTAATATACAGGAATCTGTAATGAACCATATACAAATTTATTATTTCGTTTTTTTTGCATAAAGAATTGATACTCAATCTCATATCTCAATCAATTCTTGGTCGCATTAAGGAAATATAGAAAGGCTCTATAGCTTTGTTTGTCTGTCTGTGGTCTGACCCACGTACAATCAAATCTTAAAAAAAGTCCAGCAAGAGCATATGATATTTTTGCTGTTAATTCACACCTACATTCTGCATACTGATGGCTGAGTACATGAATAAATAAACAAAAAAACCTGCCTTTTGCATCCCTATTAAAATTTGATGAAGTAATAAGTATCCAAAATTGCAATTTTTGTGACAAAATCAATCTTTTTACCTCGCTTTTTACATTTACGAAGTAATTTTTTTACATCAATGAGTGGACATTGTAGGTAGGATAATATCAAGGCAAGTGCCCATAGAAAGTGCTAACGGGAACCGCCCATTTCCGGTCGTTTAAGCTAGGGAAAATGAAAACAAAAGTTGACATTTTTAGTTTTTCGGTTACATATATCCAGTTATTTTCAATGATGTTCCAAAAATTTCAAAAGCGTTTTTTTAGTTCCAAAAATTTAACCTACACTGTAGGTAGGTATGTCTCGCTGTTACAGAGATCCCAAGAGCCACGAATTTGAACCGCCCTATACATTGCAACAAAAATACAGGGTTGTCGATGTGCTATATTTTGCTGTAATACCCGTATTTTGGTTCTATGGGATCGGCACTTCTGTTAGTTATATATTCGATGGGAACACTGCATTGCAGAGACCTATGCATTAATTAATAATATGAAAATGTACACAGTCCTCCATTAAAGTACCGTTTCCGGGACTACATATTTTAATTGCTAGTGATTTATTAGTTACTGCTGCACACTAAGTAACCTATTAGTTCTTTTTTAGTAGATAGATATAAAAAATACTCATTAAACCTTTACTTTATTATATTGCCAGCTACACATATATTACTTTTCTAGAATTTTCCATTAGTGGAACAGCTTGATTTAAGTAGTTGCAATGGTTCATTAGCAAAGGATAAGCAGGCTTTTATTGATAAAATTGCAAATTCGGAAAATCCATTATCCTTTCGATCGGTAAGCATGATTTTGTATTTTGGCCAAAGACCAGATTGGTTCTATTTAATTTATAATTTCTTTATCGGTAAAATTGTCCGCTATGAGAAAATTTCATTGTGCGTAGGATGCTGGTAGCGGCAACGCAATGCTGCGTTATGGTGAATTTAGTCCCAACAATCCTCAATTGAGAGTAGCGGCGGCACCTTACCTTGGCCTTGGGGAGTACGAACAGAGGAGGGCTCTTATTTCTAAGCAACGCCAAGCTGATTATAATGCACACATTTCTCAGGTAGGTTTTTCATTATTGATATTAATAATTAATAAACACTCTGTATAATCCAGTTCAATTAAAAGCGCTATGTTTGCAGGAGAGAAATTTTAGTTGTGTTCTTCTTTTCTTGTTTTTTTCCAAATTTAATTCAGAGCGATATTAATAGACCTTCACAATTACAAAATCAATAAGTTGTTCAGGGTTTATTTGAACTTTTAATTAACATTGGTGGTGTAACGCAATGAATTATTTTGTTTGGATATGTACCTAGTCATTATAATGTCGATATGCAGCAATTGATTTAGGTCCAGGGCTCGGCACCAATTGAACAATGGAAGAAATATTGGAAATTAGTGAGATACAAAAAAAAGGTGATCAATTTCCATTTCGTCACACGTTCGCGAATATAAAATACTCGTTTGATTCATAAAATGAAACACACAAAAAATACAATGCCTATTTCGTGATCAAGTGTCCATGCTGAATTTGATCCTTATGTAAAATTCATCTTATCACACAATGAATTACTGGTACGCCCTCCTGAATACTAAACAAAATTTCATTCTCCCAAAGAACTAGTAGGTATTACTGAAATTAAAGGCAAAATTGTAATCAAAGAACCAAGATCTTTTGTTTGGATTTTCAACAAATCTGTCAAGCAAATAATTCGTATGGGTTACTTCCTTTAGGACTTGCGACAATCCGTCACAGCTCTTAAAAAATCACTCCTTTATCGAAAATGTATGCGTTGTTATCGCCAGGCATACTTTTGTTCATGTTCGCTATGAAGCGCCACATGTGTAAATTTGTCTATGTTGAATAAAATACAAATTCGAATAAATACTTTTTTTAATTCTAAAGCGACCACCCGTTACTCTTGAATTATTATTAGTTTAGACTAAATTAATATACGAGGATTGTTCAATAGAAACACGTTTGATCTATACAGCCATGATCTGGTCGTCATGGCAACCGAATTAATTTGTTTAAATTGTTTGCGTACATACTAGTAAAGCGTCTGACAAAACTATTTGCAGTTTGCTCTTTTCTAAGTGTTGGGACTGCGTTTGAAAATGGCATCCATGGTAGAAAATCCATCCAAAGACAACTTGCGTGCGGTTATTTAATTTTTGGGCGCTGAAGGACGTCAGCCAACCAAAATTTATACGAGAATGAAAGCTGTATATGCAATATACAGCACTCTGAAACGCTTACGGGTCAGCATCAAGAATAAACGTCCCGGGAAGCTCACAAATGGTGTCATTCTTCTGCATGATAATGCCTGACCACATGTAGCCCAGCCGATTCAAGAACTGCTTAGTCGCATGAAGTGAGAAGTCTTACAACATCCGCCTTACAGTCCCGACCAGTCACCTTGTGATTACCATGTTTTTGGCCCGTTAATAAAGCAATTACTAAAAGGACGGTGGATATGCGGATGATATATCCATACTTATAACCGGCAAATTTGAGGCTACTTTATGCAGACTGATGCAATCAGCTCTTACAGTAACCGAAGAATGGTGTAGGGAACACTCCTTGTCCATCAACCCGACAAAAACGGAGCTAGTTCTCTTCACAAGAAAAAGAAAGGTAGAGGGTATTCGAGCTCCCCTGCTATTCCAAAAACACCTCCAATTTTCAGAGTCAGTGAAATATCTAGGAATCACACTCGACAAAAAACTGAATTGGAGCAAACATATCCACCTTAAAGCCGAAAAAGCAAATAGGGCTTTCTGGCAAAGTCGCCGCGCTATTTTCAAACTTTGGGGACCATCCCCGAAGGTTGTCCTGTGGCTGTACACTGCCGTGATTAGACCTATGTTCTGTTATGGAGCAATTGTCTGGTGGCCTAGAACCAGACTCTCCACAACTGTAGCACTCCTTAATCATGTGCAAAGACTAGCGTGCCTTGCCTGCACAGGCGCGATGCGAACGACCCCCACAGCCGTCATGGAGGCCCTCTTGGATCTGCCTCCACTAGATCTCCACGTGAGAGAGCAGGCCATTCTGGCATTCCTGCGTCTGAAAAATAAGGGGTTGTTGAATAGCAGAGGCATTGAGGGGGGCCACTCCCGAATTCTGGGCGAGGCGATCAAGCGTCTGCCTATCCTAGAGGGGAGATCGGACTCACTCACTCCTCAATTCATATTAGGGAAAAACTATCACATCTTCTTTGATGAGAATATGGCATCCCAACCAGATATATTCATCTTCACGGATGGATCTAAGACAATGGAAGGTACAGGCACTGGTATTTACTCCAAAGAACTGAACTTCCATATCACCCAACCACTAGGTAAACTTCCTACTGTATTCCAGTCAGAGTTGGTAGGATTAACGCTTAGTGCAAGAACAGTTCTTATGCATAACATAAAGAACAAAACTATCAGAATCTCAAGTGACAGCAGGGCTGCCTTGCAGTCACTTGGTCACTGTAAAATTACCTCTAGGATGGTTTCCGAATGTCACCACGTACTAGAGCAAGTAGCAAGCAGCAACACCCTTGAGCTCGTATGGGTCAAAGGGCATGCTGGAACGGAAGGTAATGAGAAAGCCGATAAATTAGCCCGACTGGCCTCAAAACAGGCGTTTTATGGTCCAGAGCCGGCTCTTCCACTTACAGTTAAAACTGTAAACAACCTAATAACTCAAGACACCCAAACCCAGCACAGAGCTAGGTGGAACTTGATGTTAGATTGTCGCCATGCGAGAGAAGCCTTCAGAGGACCATCTCGTAGCTTGGCGCGTTTTTGTACAGGGCTATCAAGGAAGAACCTGAGGTTACTCGTGGGCATACTTTCTGGGCACTGTAAACTAAACAAGCACATGCACTGCATGGGTTTGGTGGAATCACCATCTTGTAGAGGATGTTACACAGACGACGAGACGGCATACCACATACTCTGTGAATGTCCCGCTCTAGTCCAACTGAGACGATCCATGTTGGGGGAATCCTGGCCGGACATGGCTACGATTAGAGCCGCCTCCCCTTCCAGCGTCCTAAGGTTCATCTCACGTGTGGGATGGCTTGAGTGATGTTGAGGGGTCGGGCGACCCTAGTCAGGCAGGTAGTACAAAGGGCCTGAATTTGAGGCCTAAGTACGCGTGGACACTGTTCACCCTCCTATCGTAATCCAGAATCCAGAAGGACGGTGGTTCAAATCGGACGCTGAGGTAGAGTTTGCGGTTAGGGAATGGTTCCCCAAGCAGCCTCAAGAATTTTACCAGCACGGAATTTACAGATTAGTACAACAGTGGGATTCATGCCTGAATGTTAATGGAGACTTCTTTTGAAATCGTTGAATAAAAAATGTTGTACAGCCTCTAAACGTGTTTCTATTGAACAATCCTCGTAGAATACATTAGAGAACGCTAAGTGAAGGTTTTGTTCTAAGTTATAAACGTTACAGAATAGGTATTTTAAAGTGATTCCTGATAATAAATTTAATTTTATTGTATTAGTTAAGTTTTATTAGTAGTTAATAAGTTTATTTTTTTAGAAGAATGACTTGATAAAGAGCAAAGTCGACAACTTTTTTGTTGAGACGCTGCCTTCAAAGCATAAAAGTTACAACAAAGCCGTTCAGACAGACATCCAGAACATACACCATAAATTAGTAAGTCTTCAAAAGGATCATGGTAACAAGCTGTTAATAGATGGCTTCCAGGTGCAATATGAGTTACGTTCACATAATCCACCGGAAAAAGAATTGAGTCCTCAACCGGTTTTCACTGCGAATAATACGATGCACAGCAATCGCAGTCCTATTTTGAGTAGGTCGGAGCATAGGTTTTCATCTTCACAAAATGTAAGGCCAGAAACCAGCAAACCTAAAAGTATTTTGTCATCGCGGAGGACGGAGTCAGTACGAGGTACTTTAGTCGGTATAACTAATCCACTCTCTCATTGTAGTTTTTTTAGATTACCATTATTCTTATGTGCCAAGCATTTTAGATGGATTCAGCTATGAAGACCGAGCCGACCTTCTTGAAAAGGTAATTACAAATAGAATAAAAGGTAATCAACAGAAAAATTTGCAATAGTTTAATATATTAATCTTGATTTAAAGGCCACATAGATTATTACACAAACTCCCTGTTCCTCTTTTCTCAACTACAAGCCTAAGAGGAGGGGTGCTGACTATTACAACCTGGTGGCGCCCCTCGACTACATCCGTATGGAACCCATGTTACCGCTGCAGCTGGAAGCACCCTCATCTTGCTCTCTCTGGCCACCGCAAATTGTTTCTAGCGCCTTTGTCGTGTGGTCGCTTTTTGAATAGCCCTGTCAATATGTTCTATATAACAGAGACTCCTAGTATGTACGTCAATTGTTCTTTCGAAAATACTTCTACTCTTCAGACCGTCACCCTGGACTGGACTCGTACCCGCCATAAGCGCCGCTTTCGTCTTGGTCCTTACAAGTTGAGTTCAGCGTGTTGCTACCATATGGAGGTCGCCATTGTAGGCAATGTTCTATAATAGCGGACCCAGCACTTACCCTTGAGAGACTCCTCTGTCCACTCTTCTAGTGTTTTTTGTCTATTGGTAAGATATTAAGCGCGTTAAATACGTAGACGCTTCTTCATCCTGCAGCGCTCTTAGGCTGACTGACTTGGGAACCACATTGAACGCGTTTTGTCAGGTTAAGACTGCTACCTCCAGGGACTTCCACGTGCCTGTTTGAGTGTTCTACGGAATGGATTTTTCTCTAGGGCGTTCTTTTTGCCTTTTCCTTTCATGAAACCAAATTGCTCCGGGCTCAACCAGATCCGCCTGCCTTTCTGCTGTCACGTTCTCAAAAAGCGATCTTCCCCTCTTTCTTCTTGGGAATCAAAACAACGGACGCCTTTTGCCATGGGCTGGTGAGCAGCCTTGGCCCAACCCTACCCTATTTAAAACAAAGGCGAAATAATACCCAAAATTTCAGATTCATTGAAGATCGCTTTTATGTTTCTTTCAATGAATGCCCTTAGCTGATGAACTATTTTACATCTTTTTGATTTGATTTTATATCATGGAAGATTCAGCATAATAAATAATGTTTGTACTTGGTTAGGAACGTTTGAAACGAGAAGCCTATCAGCTAGAATTGAGACAGCAAATAGAGGAAAAGAGGAGACTGGCAGCGTTAAGAGATGAACAAGATCGCCGAGAACAGGAGCTAGAAAATAGGAGATTTGAACAACAACTGTTGAAGATGCAAGAAGAGCAGTATAGAGAAGATCAGTATCGTACTCAAAAAAACCAAATGGTAGGTTTTTCATTATTAGTTTTTTTTATTTTTCATTTTCACAATTTTTAGAAAACTGTAAAGTGAATTAAATTTGAAACTTGCTGCATCCAGATTTGGATTTTGTTAAGAATGTTAACGTTTCATAGACTGTGTTAATAGTTGGATTGTTTTGTTTTATAAGTTGTTATATAATTAAATAGTTTATTAGACGTGCTAATTACTGTTCATTTTATATAGTTTCGCAGGACAAGCGAAGATTTGAAGATGTATAGAGACGACCAGTTAGACCGATCGTTCAGGAAGCATGCCGATTCGGAGAGTAGCGTGACAAGCCTTCGAAATACCAAAGTTGCCTCCAGACAATTATCCCATTATTCTCCCCCAGTGAGTCGTAGAGTACCATACTCCTTTAACGTTCCCTCAACTTCCACATTTGCCAATCATCCAAATAGGTATAATAGTTCGTTCTACGATAATTATAAGAAAGACAGTTTTACACGAAAAAACTTTTTTAGTAGATCAGAATCGGTAAATCGTGACGAACCTCGGAGCCGTTCGAATTCTTTTAACCGTTACGAATCCGCTCTCAACCGTCATGAATCATTAAGTAGAATAGATTCGTTACAACGACAAGAATCGTTAAATCGTTTGGACTCTTTAAGTATTAAAGATAGTATATGTAGAGTGCCTCGGCGGCATAGTGCAACGCAACAAGATTTCAGTTTAATGAGAAGGAGCCCGAAATCACAACGAAGTGATAGAAGTAGCTGTAGTAGATTGGACGATCCGCTTCCGATTCCTATTCTAAAAGCACATTCGCCGGTTGCCAAAGATCTGAAGAATTCTATCGCGATAGATTCCAGTAAGCGGAGTACAGACACAGTTAGAAAGCTTGAGGATCGTTGGCAGGTAAGTCGATCGAATTGATTCTATTGTTTTATGTATCGCATTTAGGTACCTGTTGTTCAAAGAAACATAATAACTCATAGCGATCCCAGGGATGGGCAGGGACGAAGTATTTTAACTCAGTTAGGTGCAATACGCCTTCAGTTGCAAAAAGAACAACTTCGAATGGACGAAACGTTAAGAAAACGTGGGATTTCTCAACCTAAGGCTGTTTAAATATTGTAATTATTTTATTATTATTATTGCATTTCTTCAAGTGTAAAGTTTACTAGTTATTTATATTGTTAGAATTTATATTTATATTATAGATTGAACAATAATAATAATACGAGTTGATATTAAAATATTTTACCTATGTATATGATAGTTAATAAATGACAATTTTATCGCTCTTTGGCGCAGCAGAGAGTGAGATGCTAAGAAATGTGTATTTACAGTTACTACACCAATTATTTTTATAACTAATTCAATGTTTTATCCACAACTTTGCCTGTTAATATGAGGTTCCACAAGGAGATGTTTTAGAGCCTTATTTTATTTGTATTATTTATATTAACGATATTGTCATGTTTTTAAATTGCTTGACATACTCGAAAAATTACAAAATGTTCATACTTTTTGCCAGTTTTGGGCTTAAAAATCATAAAAAGATGCATTCCTACGGACCATTTCAAAAGTAGAGTAAATTTCCCACAATTTGGGCCCAACTCCATTTTTTTAAGTTAAATAGTTTCCGAGAAATAGCCATCCCAAAACTGGCAATTTTTTCCAAAAAAGATAAAAAAAAATTTCGCAAAATATTGCTTGAAATAGTAATTCCGCGAGAAGGTCACGAAAATATTAGGCTTTAATTTAAAAGCAAAACAAAGCATGTAGGACCAATAGTTCTCTTGTTATCTTCGAAAGTCGGATTTTTCGAAAATAAGTCATCTAAATAGGTGATGACTTGATAGTAACGCATTAATGGAATTTGGTAGGTACTTATCATATTAAAGTCAAATAAAAATCAAAATTTACAAATTGTAGACAGGTGCAGTGAAAGGCGAGGGACCAAATAAAAGACTGTTTTGGAGGAGGATAACGAGAACCGCAACCTTTTATAAAGCTTCTCTTTCTACCAAGTTTCTCCATACTCGGCTCTTTTGACTTCGCGCTTGAATTCAACTGTGGGACCTGCAATGAGTTTTAATTGAAAATGGTTTTTCTCATCGAACTGTGTGTCATTGGTTCATCCGGGTTGTTGCTTTTTGTGTGTTAAATCACTTGATGAAGGGATAAGAGGTAGGAGTGAAAAAACGCGATATTCATTCAGGTTTTGGCCATTGTGGCATATGTGACCATGGGTCTAATGATGGTTTCATAGAACCATTTGGTCATTTCAGTCGCTCAGCTCCAGTTCCTGCCTAGTAGCCTTCTGCAGGCCCAGGATGCCAGGGTGGCCTTTTTATCACCTTACCCAAATGGGAGTTCCACGTGAACCTCTGGTCAATGTTCACTGCAAGCTATTTGACCTCTTTACTAAGATCCATGGTGATTTCCCCATAGTCCCCCTTATGTTGGGCTTCCTCGTTCTGATAAAAATTGTTGTTATGTTTGGTGTCTACAGTCACTGGGCTAACTTATTACATTTACTTGGAAGCAGCCAAAAGTGAATTAAAACATTTGCATGAATTGTTCGACTTCAAAAGTCTAATTTGACCGTGCTTGTGAAGTAGTGATGGTAATTTTGTCCGAAAAAACAATTTACAAGGGATATAGTTTGTGGCCACGCTGTAGAGAAAACTTTCGGCGGTTAGTAACAGAGGGAACTTCAGAGCAGTGGCGCAACGTATTGCGCTAATTTCAGTACATTTGAACAATATGAACAATTGATCGCAACGTGAAAGTTCTTCAAATTTTTTTAATTGACGAAAAATGGCAGCCACCCCCAGAGCAGAGGGCCCTCCCGAAGAAGTAATAAAGGCAGTTGGCTGTGCCCATTACAAAAGGAAATCGAAATTTGTGGTAAATACCTGCATTCATTTTAAAGTGATGAAAGTGCCTTCAATTAACGATTTCTCTTTCATGCTGTTCACCAAAATAGCAATAAAAGAGAAATGTCATGCTTTCTATTTTTGATACTCTTTGTGTTTCGGTGAAAACAAAGTGAATGCGGTAATAGTATAACTTTAATTTAAAAAGGAGGTGCTTCTTTTTCTACTAATTGGCTTCATGTTTTCAGACACCGTGTTGCAATAAAGTGTACACATGTCGATTTTGTCACGACGAAAAAGAAGACCATACCGTAAACCGAAAGGAAGTCACAGAATTGATATGCACACTTTGTGAAACTAGGCAACCTGTGCAAGCCGAATGTCAGAACTGCGGTATTCGATTTGGCAAGGTAGGTAGATTTGGAGTAGGTATACAGCATTATTTAAATAATTATGTAAGGAAGTAGAATGTCTACATTGAGATATTTCGTAAACAATCATTGAAGAGAATTAATTGAGGCAATAGAGGTCAATGTGAGTGTGCTGTGACATATTTGATCTCTTGATTGGTTTAAATTACAAGTAATTGTATGTGTATACTAAGTAGATTAAAAGATTTTTAACGCTACTTATTAAGTCAGTATTCAAACTAATTTGAAATGTGGGATTGGTAGAAGATGCTAAATGAATAAAAGCTGCTATTAATTTTGGTAATTTCACGCTATTTAAAATGGAAACATCTTATACATTAATTCATCGCATACAGGGTGGACTACAAGGTAGAACACCCATAAACAGATTTGCAGAAAAAAATTGTAATCTACATATTTGGTACATGGGTGCTTTTCAACATGACAATGAATCGAAGATTAGGTTTTGGAAATCGTCCGTTTTTGATAAATAATTACTTAGGTGGACAAAATGGAAAATGTTGATGTGAAAAGTATCGTTCGTTTCTAATTTGAAAGAAATGTTCAAGCTTCTGCTAGTAGGATCTTAAACTTTGTCATTTGTTTTGCTCCTCATTAATAGTCACAATGAATGCCAATGTGCGTTGTAAGTTGTGTTGCCTAATCAACAGATGGTTAAGATAGGGCATTTGGGCGAATACCTTTTGAGTCAGTATTCTCCAAAAATGTGTATTGATTTTTATGTATATTTTAATATTCTGCCTTTTTAAGTTTGAGGACTAGGGTTCTGAAAATTCTAAGAAAGAAGAATGAAGTTTTCTTCTTATTATTTTATATTTTTGCCTTTTTAGGAACGCCTTTAAGTCTTTAGAAAATTTCGAAAAATCAATTTCATAAATCGCAGAAACTGTCGACGTGAAAAGTGTTGAGTTTGAGATCTAATAAACAACTAATTTGAATGCCCTTGGTATCAAATAAAAGCTTCTATACATATTTTAGTCGCAATAATATAAAAAAAATGGTCCTCTCTGTTCTGCAGTGAGAGTTAATAATATTCTACTACACTATGTCAACGTGCAACAAAACATTTTTAAAAAGAGTTCATCTTTTACTGTGAGAGACGCTCTTAGTTACAGTGCACCGTTATTCAGAAGATTTGTTGGGGAATATTAAGAAAATTGCCAACAATGTTTTAAAAAAAGTTTCTAAAGAGATTTAATGTGTCAAAGGTTTAAAAGGGCCATCACTGGTGAATGTTAAACTACGAAAAAGTCCATTACAGTTTGTTGTGAGTTTTTTAGTTTTTGAGAAATTTTGAATTGAAAGTTACATTATATTATTTTTATTTTATTTGCACTTCTCTCGAAAAGCACCATAGCAAATGTTAAATACGAAAAAGATGTGCCTTGATGAGCTGTACAAACAGTCATACTTTTTGCGTTGGGTTCACAATAAAGACTGTTTTCTATATGTTACACTATGACTATATTGTTAAGTATTTGGAAAGTCAAATCGGGAGATTACATTTTATTGTGATTTTTAAATAAAATCTCTTCCTTGGTGCATTATGCTTTCGTTCATAAATTACTGTTCTATGCATCAACGACTGAGAACCCCCCTTTTTAACAGTGTTAAAATTATTCGCTTTAATAAATAACAGATTATTAGCTAATTTTTTTAAACAAAAAACATCTTTCACCTTGCACTGTTATTTTTTAAAGTATGCATCTGTTTTCTTTCATGACCATTGAAAAATTGTTTTTCTCGCAACTGTTTGAAAATTAGAAATTCGTCAAACTAATTAATAAAAAATGTACAAAGAATTCTCGTTTGATTTTTCAATCTCCTACTTTTGAAATAGATAGCGTCAAAACTGGTAACATTATTTACACAAAAATGATAAACAAATTACACATAAGCTTGCCTTATCTTTCCAGTATAGAAATTTAATAATACAGCAAAATAACTTATTTTTCTTTATGGAATTGTCTTAATGTGTAACATATGTTTCGGACGCGATTAGAGAAACATTTATTTTATACATTGCTTTCCTAAAAAGTTTTGCTTCATACACAGGGTGTCCAGAAGTATGGATTATTGTAGATTACCCATTTTATAAAAAAACTAGCTGACCCGACGGACGCTTTCCTCTTTCTTAGCTATGAATACCTATTCAATTTGGACTGGAATAAATAATTACAAAAAATTATTTCAAAACATTTACTGTGGCTAGCACAGGTACCACCCGCCCCACCTGCGCATGCGCGATTCTGCCCTTCTATGTGTAAGAATATGTGTAGCAAATTTGGTTTAAATCGGTTCAACCGTTTAGCCGGAAAAGAGATTTTGACACACTTGCCCCAAAATCTTCCCATCTCTGCAAAATCATTAAAATTAAACGCATTCTCTTCTAGTTGCTTTTGGCAATTCAGAGCTAGCAACGTACCTTTTTTTTTTGTTGCGCCAAATGCCGTAATTTGAAAGCAATGATTGTATTTCTGGATATGATGAGTCAAAAAATGTATAGAATCTGGCACATTTCCGCAAACCAAAAAAGTTCGCAAAAAAGGTAGTGGCTCTGGTGACGGTACCAATTGCGTCAGTTTCACTTGGACACTGTCGCAACATAATCCCGAGGCTTCAGTTTTAATCTTAACAGTCTTGAAATGTGGACACACAAAGTTCTTTAGTCTAATAGCAACAATTTATTGTAAATTGTAATCGATTGCTACGTTATAATTAAATGCAACTCGATAGGGATTAAAGGGGACATTTCTGCGTTGTTCATATCGATTCCGTTAACTTCGTTTCGCCCTTCGCTTTTCTCGTCAGTTTGACTTAAGTACTCGTACATCAGAATTACGAATTCTGCGACTTAAGTTGGTAGCATGTTGGTACGTCTAATTAGTAGCTTGAAAAAACTAAAATTCAACTAAAAATAGAAATTGACTCCCAGTGTTTCTGTATAACTATGTATACCACGTGTTTAGTCTATCAACATTGAACACTTACCAAAAATGGATATTAGGTATATCAAACTTTTAATACAAAAGATGTGATTGCGGTGAAATAACCTCGAAACTTCTCAAAAAACTCACTGAAATCTGGATAAACTATCCGATCGAATTGACAGCACACTATGATATGAATAAATTAATTTTTTGACGGATATATTATGCTGATCCATTGCCGATCGATGTAGCTGTTAAAACAATTGCCGTCGCACCGTCCAACGCGTGATGTTTAAATAGTCGATAAGTTTTCTCCAATTTTCAAATTTTCTGCGCGATTTTCTTAGTGTTTCTTGCCGTAAGAACCTTCTACACAGTATTAGAAAATTTTTAAAAAAAGATGAATGAAATCGGTCAAGTCGTTCTAAAGTTATTGCGTGACCAGAAGAAACAGGGGTTCATTTTTATATATAGAGATGTTTCAAATAAAAGTTAGTTTGTATTTAATTATTTATCACATGGAATTTTTTATTTTTATAAATTTTTTAAATAAATCGCTCCACATAAAAATTTTTTTTTAATGCGATATCTTTTTTGCAACTTTGATAGTGTTTCATTCCTTTTTCAAACATATAAAATATTAATTCCCTTGGATTGGAACAATTTTAAAAAAATCGCAAATAGTGCGCGTACGTTTATTTAAACAACGTTCAACAATTTATTCTCATTGATCTAGTCACCCATGACCGTTTTATGCTCATCTAGGTATTAAAACAATTGATTGCGCCTTACAACTGTCAAGGTAATACGCGAACTTGACGTAAAATGTTACCAATTCACATCAATTTGGAAAATATGCTTTTGAAGTAAACAAACATGGCTCATTTATAGGCAAATTTTAATTACGTTGGGATATGGAGAAAGCAGGATGATGTGCCTTCGCTTGTTTTAACATTTAAACAAGCCTTAAACGTTCATGGGTGATTAGATTAATGAGCATAAGGCTGTTACTGTTTTACATTTTTGAAAAGGGAATAAAACACTATCAAAAAAGTTGGCGAAAAATGTATCTTGTTATTAAAAAACATTTTTTTATTTGTTGCGGTTTTGTTTTGAAAAAATAAAAAACTCCATGTGTTATACGATATTCCCTGCTTCTCGGACGCCCTGTATATATTTTGCTGTGTTGAAAATGTACATCATAATTGTACACACTCTACTAATACAGAATGTTCCTTTGCAGTATACATGTTTGGAATGCAACTTATTCGACGATGAGGATAAGAACCAGTATCATTGCAGCGGGTGTGGCATTTGTCGGATAGGCGGTGCAGGCCGATTTTTCCATTGTGAGAAATGCAACATGTGTTTACCAGTTCAGTTAAAAAATGGCCATAAGGTAATCTCGTGTGCGCTTACAATTGGCTTTAAATGTCCATCCGTAGTGCGTTGAGAATGTTTCCCGAGCCAATTGTCCTGTTTGTTTAGAAGACATCCATACTTCAAGAATTCCGTGTCACATACCCGACTGTGGGCACCTTTTGCATCGCACATGTTTCGAACAGTTACTACAGTCTGGCCATTACGCATGTCCTATCTGCCAGACGTCGCTGATGGACATGACGCAACTGTGGAAGTACTTGGATAACGAAGTCGCGCATACTCCTATGCCGCCCGAGTATAGTAATTACATGGCGGATATACTTTGTAAAGACTGTCATAAGGTAAAGGTGGAAAGTTTAGCGATCAATTCAGTAGAATTTTTTTTTAAGGAAAGCACAGTAAAATTTCACGTTGTTGGTTTAAAGTGTACTCAGTGTGGATCCTACAATACATGTCGTATAAAAGGTCCTCCGTGTCCAATAGCAGGTACGTTCTTCGTGTACATAGAAAGAATTCAAATGTCTACTCTACTTATAAAGGGGTAGTATGGCGACGTTATGAAAAAAAAGAGAGAATGAAAAATTGAAAGAATATTTTTATGATGATGATGGTTCTATTTGGCCATCTCCCATTCCTCTCTATCCATAGCTTTTTTTTCATATCAGCATATTTCCCCTCTTTCAGATCATTTATCATCTTCACTCGTCTTCGTTCTCTTTTCCCTGTACCCTCCATGGGACAAATATTTTAATACAACACATATTTAATTGAACACAACAAAAAATATTCGATCAATATTGATGGATAAAATGATGGACGAAAAGTACATGTGAGAATGCCAATATTAAGTATTCAAAAAAATTAAAGAAGAAATGCAAATTTTGAGACTTAGCATGCAAAAACCACATCTATTACTCAAATTTTTCTTGACATACATACATACATACAATACCTTGTGTTATCCATTTTCAAATTATAGTGAATTTAAATTTCCGTGAACATTGCTATAACAGCGTTATAAGCACGCCTCTTGGGATTTGGATCTTTGGTACTTTGCATCCTCAAAACGTTCGCCATACTTGACTGACATACTATCTGTTTATAAAGTAGTGACGAAGCGTTAATATGACATATTACAAATTTACAGGTGAGACAGCATCAAATAACACTAACAGGGTTGCATTATCTCCCAATCCGAACTTCTTGGACGATCATCCCGACAGCGGTAGTGGTCATGCAGATAATTCCGAAGGATCTTCGAATAATTAAAAAAAAACTAGTCTAGTGATACTTTACAGCTACTTGCAGTCGTAACGAGGGAAAAATAGTTTTAAGTACCTACTAAATTAGTAAAAAGTATAAATGTGCATAAGTGTTTTCTGTTTACAAATATTAGGATCGAAAAATTTTTACTGTACATACGATTATTTATTTTGATGTTTAAAACTAGTCTATTGTTCGGCGGTGCATACGCATTTTAATGGATTTTGAAAGGTAGAGAAATTTTAAAATATGTAAAAGTTGAAAGTATTGACTGTTACGCTTTTAATCTCAACTACACTCTCACCGGTTTTAATTATGGTGCGCACGGACGCAGATTAATTAATATGTTTCGGCAATTTATTTAACAAAAATATTTATTCTGCATTCAGTGCGTTGGTTAGAGTGTGGGTGTTTGGCAACTACTTTAATATTGCACTTTAATTGTTCAGTATTTTAAAATACCTGCATGCATTAAGCATACGTTTTAATCATTCAATTTTCAAGTATTAACAAGTGTAGGTTTACAGTTTTATTCATGTTTGTAAATAACATTGTATGTGATCTGAATAGTTATATGATGATAGATTTTAAGATACGTTTTAAAATAATTTGTTTTATCGAACTGATTAGTGATTTTTTGTAATATTTTAGATCTTAAAAAGGTTTTAGGTTTGTTCAGAACCATTAGGTTTTTCTTTAGGAGAAAATTTTGTGTTTGTAGTAACCATATTTGGTGAACTAGGAAGAAACCACGCCGACTTTTAATAAACTAAAAATAAATCAAATTAAGCAACGCGATGATAATTTTAGAATCACATTTGCTGTGCATGTGATAATTTATTGATAGATAATAGAAGCAAAACTGGTACGTAAACACGGCTAAACTAATTTTTTCCGTAAATTCAGTTCTATTATTGAATAAAAACACTAAACGGCCTAACGCTTATGGAGAAATGTGTGACATGGCCCCTGGCGTCTCACCATACTGCATGTGAGGTAAATACTGCCACTAGCCTTTGGTATACGGGAAAGCTAGAACTCGTTCATCTCAGTTCAAGATAGACTGTGTATCGGTGTACCGCCTGTATCTCAGTTCAATCGTCTGCTATGATTTATTTCCCGACGTTAGACTTCTTATAGTGTTTTTATTCGATGGTAATATGCATATAATTTTGCTTGGATCAAATTTTATACCATTATGTGTTGCATGTTTGGACAAACCTATTGTAAAAGATTTGAAGTAGCAATAATAAGCATCTGCATTGCGTGCCAATTAGAATTACTGCTTTTGAAGTAAGAAACTGTTAACAGTACAAATAGTGGAAGGACTTCTTTATAACCAGCCCAAACCATTCGAATTCTCATAGCTTTAGAATACATGAAGATTAAATAGTGATACATTATTAGAGACCATATGTCTTTCACATTGTACTGTAGTATGGTATTGTAACAGAATGTAGCTAATTTCAAATGTTAAAATCATCAGTAATTGTTATATCGTTCAATCTGGCCGATTTCAATACAATATTACATTTTAACATTGACGCTTTATTAATTTATCCTCATTAGCAAAAACTGGTTCTTATAGATTTTGACCTCTAGAATCCATCAAGATTGGGAAGCTAGGTCAAAAGTAAAAAAAGGAAGGTTATACACTGCCTTCTATTGAGGCCCGCAAAAAAAATTGTCTCAGATCGACCCGGAAAAAAATGTACTTTAGTAGAATGTGGCCTGTAGAATCCATAATTTCAAACAGTTCCAAGATTGGGCTACTATTTCAAAAGTTACGGCCCTTTGAATTTTCTTTTGAAATTGGTTTCTAGTCCATAACTATTGATTGAGAAGTCCGATCGAAAAAGTACGAATTGTTTTGGATTCTACGCACCAAAATTAATAAGAAAAAGTGTTTTCCGAGAAATTTTGGTGCAGTCGATTTTTGGTAAGTAAAAAAGGAAGGTTGTACATACACTTGTACTTGTATAAATTGTTCTACGCACCAAAATTAATAAGAAAAAGTGTTTTCCCGAGAAATTTTGGTGCAGTCGATTTTTGGTAAAAAAGGAAGGTTATACACTGCCTTTTTTTGAGGCCCGCAAAAAAAATTGTCTCAGATCGACCCGGAAAAAAATGTTCTTATAGAATGTGGCCTGTAGAATCCATAATTTCAAACAGTTCCAAGATTGGGCTACTATTTCAAAAGTTACGGCCCTTTGAATTTTCTTTTGAAATTGGTTTCTAGTCCATAACTATTGATTGAGAAGTCCGATCGAAAAAGTACGAATTGTTTTGGATTCTACGCACCAAAATTAATAAGAAAAAGTGTTTTCCCGAGAATTTTTGGTGCAGTCGATTTTTGGTAAAAAAGGAAGGTTATACACTGCCTTTTTTTGAGCCCCGAAAAAAAAATTGTCTCAGATCGACCCGGAAAAAAAAATTTTCTTATAGAATGTGGCCTGTAGAATCCATAATTTCAAACAGTTCCAAGATTGGGCTACTAGTTCAAAAGTTACGGCCCTTTGAATTTTTTTTCGAAATTGGTTTCTAGTCTATAACTTTTGATTGAGAAGTCTGATCGAAAAAGTACGAATTGTTTTGGATTCTGCGCACCAAAATTAATAAGAAAAAGTGTTTTCCCGAGAAATTTTGGTGCAGTCGATTTTTGGTAAAAAAGGAAGGTTTATACACTGCCTTTTTTTGAGGCCCGCAAAAAAAATTGTCTCAGATCGACCCGGAAAAAACATTTTCTTATAGAATGTGACCTGTAGAATCCATAATTTCAAACAGTTCCAAGATTGGGCTATACAAGATCTCTTTTCCATTTTGGTGAGGTTTCGAAAGTATACTCTTGGGATTTACACTGACCCCTCCAACGCATATTATGAAGGCGTACTCCCTTTGAATCACTTCGCTATCCTTTGATTTAAACACAGTTACGTATGGGACGGTGTCTGCTTCATTTCTCGCTATCCGATGTTTGTATCAACTCGGAATAGATGTCTCACATACCCGAGGAACCCTATAGGATTGGACAATCACCAACATCAAAAGTGACCAAGCTGGTGTGAAACACAAAGTGCTTCGTGCTCATCAGCAATTTGTTTTATCAAATAGCTTAGTGGATTATCGTTTAGCTCGTCACATTTAAGAAGTCATAAAAAATTATATATATATTTAATATAAACATATACAAGATTATTTAATGTGAAATTTAATGGCATGTTACATATGATTCATTTCCAGAATAAATTTGAGTCCGCCATAAACCTCCACACCTGAAAAAGGTGGACTGATATTGAAAAATCGCAAAAATTAAAAACAAATACATACTGACAAGATCTCGACCATCGCTGATCCCATGCTCTTATAGCAGCAGTTCGTGTGACAGAGATTGTGCTGGCAGATGCCCCACATCGAACGCACTGCTTAACTACTCTAGGTGTGCTGCCTAAATAAAGATGTCTGATAGAGTCGACAGTCTGTTTAGTGGAAAAATCCAAATTGATGAGTAGATACTCGGGTTCACTCAGAAATTCCAACTGAAATTGTGTGTCATAGAGTACTCCGTTAAGGGTGATATTAGCTTGCTTACCTGTAAGGGAAATGATTGTTGGGATAGTTGTGACGATGCTAAAGCTACCCTGTTATTTGAATGTTGTAGCGATTGTATTTGTACTTGGTTAGGTAAAAGGCAGCATTCATCTGAAAATAAGAGTACCGTTAAAAGGAAATGATGAAATTTTTGCTTTAATTTTATTGGCTCTATTTGAAGACCGTTCTTTTGGTACTTTGCATCTTTGGTAAAATTGGCGTTTTCTTACGAAAAGTGGGATCACGCACAGAAAACACAACCAAAAATTTCAAATAATTTTGAGCAAAATACTCGTGATTTGAATGTCTTTGTGAAGAGCGATACAGGTTAAGACACAACTTTTATGTCAAGTGCCTCACTTGATTACAAAATATAAGCTGATAGTAAAGGTGATGAGTAAAATTCTGTTGTTTCTAATTACTACATAAAAGTAAATAACCAATTTTGAGGCTTTGTAAAAATTGATCTTCGAGATTTTAATCACATTCAGCAGGAAAGGTTAATTCTTCTCAAAAGTTCAGCTGTCCTGTGATCAAGTTTTTAGTGTGTATAAGATGGCAATCGCGGGCTGTTTCTGGGACCATTACAGAAATTTGCACTCTTTCCTAGCAGTTTCTACTGTTCTAATTGAACCCGACAACAAGGTTGTTGACTAAGAAATGAAAATCTATAAATTCAGTGTCTAAAAAGACTGAAATCTGAAAAGAACCAGAAATCCGTTTAATTCATAATTCTTAAATGTTTATAATAAAAATTGATAACATTCAAAGAATAGTCTAAAAATAAATAAATGGTATTGATATTAAACAAACGTTAATTACGGAAAACGTCCACCATATTTACACAGGAAGTGTGTTGATAAAAACAGCTAATTAAAGGAACAATCATGGCCCATTTTCAATTTTCACATTTTGGCGAGGATGGAATAATGTTCCACTTCCAACATGTCACCAGCACTGCAATTTAAACTCACTCTAATCATGATTCTTTGTGCACCACGTCAACATGTTTAAGCACAAATCTGTTTTTATTAATCCGATCTATTCATCGAGACTCACTAAAATGATAAAGAAATCAACAAATGACTCTTAGGGTTTATAGTTTAAAAATTGTTACCTAAGCATTTAGATAACTTTGTATAAAAATAACAACAGAATAAAGCTACAAACAATGAATTACCAAACAATCATTAAACACAATCAGGATTATCCATTCTAATTCTGTAATACTTCCTATCAGCCCCGCCA
This sequence comes from Photinus pyralis, assembly GCF_008802855.1. Taxonomy (NCBI): domain Eukaryota; kingdom Metazoa; phylum Arthropoda; class Insecta; order Coleoptera; family Lampyridae; genus Photinus; species Photinus pyralis. Next base: position 43,622,177 of record NW_022170249.1, read on the forward strand.
TCTACATATAGATACGCCTCTGAAGTTTCATTTTTCCGTTCAGATACGTTTGCAATGAAATACTGCGTGTCAGATGGTATATGCACGCTTGGGATAGTACGACGCATTCGTAACGAAGCATCTGATACGGAAAGCGGGGGAGACTCCTTTTTTAGAAGGGGTTCGTCCTCCACCATCCTTGGTTCATCAGGTACCTCTACAGGTACGGTAGAAGAAGTAAAGGAACCGTCTTGAACTTCTTGCGAGATTTCACCGACCGATTCTTCATCAGATCTAATCAAATCCTTATTTGAGGTGGAATCTTCTCCAGATTCAATGCCCTTATCACTTTCGTCGAAATTAAATTTCACACTATCATTTTTATTCGCACTTTGTATTAAATCCCAGAAGAATATTTCACGAGGGGTCAGTGGATAAGCGGGACTGTGCAGTTCGACTTTCGTTTCTTCGCTAACCCGGTCTAAGTTCGATGGAGGTTGACTAGATGACGGTTCTACCGGTTCATCTGTCCTTTGTAGATCGTTTCTAACAAAACCGCTCAATTCACTTTTAGTTGGTGCTTCTGGCTCGACGGTTGGTACTTGTTCTTTCTCACTATAGACCTTGATTTCGTCAGTATTGATGTTTACTTTAGTAATCTCCACATCCAATTTCTTTTCCAAAGCTTTGATGTTTTTATCAATTTCTTCACTGCGTAAAGCCTCTTCAGCTACGTCGACTTTTAATAATGCCTTTGTGTCCGATGGACTCTCCGAGACTGGTACCGCTGCAGGATGTGGACAACTTTTACACTTTTTACGCCATAACAAGACTAGCAATCCAAGAATGAGTAGAAACACAAGGAATGCAACAGCCCAGTAGTAGTAATGCCAATAGTGCGTCCAACCGAAATTCATTCGGCGTAAGGCCACATATAGTAGAGGGCAGAGACAAAACCAATATAGTATGAACAGAAATGTGGCCAAAATAGGTAGCCATATGCATCGTAACGGACGAGATCTTAGTTTATTCGGTTCGTAAGCGACGTTCGGTTCACCCATTTTGCCACAGTCACATTTATGAGGTAACTGATTGAAGTATATCTGAATTGTTCTAACAACGAAATCAACAGGAAAAGGTGTAGATATCAAACTTCCTCAAAGATTTGTAGGTAACCACAAACTCGAATTCTTTTCATCAAGGATATATTAGCCTAAGTACATTTCATATGCGTATGATGAACCATTCGAACGCATTACAGTTTAACCAAAAAAACATTTTTAAACACATTTTTTGCATGGACCATTCTCTTCCTAATTGCTTTCAAAAATCAAATTGGGTTATCAAAAAAAAGTCGCACAGCAAGATTGCTTATCTTTAACATTCCCAGGGCGAGACTAAATCGTTCCTCCCTCTAATTGGTTTTTTTATGTTACTACTACAGTTTGCATGATTGCATTTTTTCAATAATAAAGTTTGGACTTCCTGGAAACTTGGAAGGTTGGTCACAGTCTCAGATACTTTCAGACCGTCGTATATTATTAGGTATGTTTTCCACGAGTCCAGAGTTATCTGGTTTAAATTTTTTTCAGGTCCAAAAGCAGGGGGGGGGGTGACCAGCTTCGTCTTTTCTTAGCGTTTAAATCTCATTTAAGGATGCAATTATTGATGTTTTGATTTTTCTAAATTTTATTTACTCAAGTTAATTATTAAAGGTATAAATATTTTTTTGTTTTTTGTTGATAGTTAGATGCTCTTTATCGACGTGTATAACACAAAACTTTACTTGATAGCAGAAGCCATATAAAATAGCAGGCTTATAAGTTCTCCCGTCGTTTCCATGGAAACAATAGTTTTTGGTTCTGAATTTCATTTTGTTTCATGCTCCGCGTTCCATTTTTAATAGGAATAACAAATGTAAATTGATTGTTCTCATTAGTGAATTCTACACTAGTCAGAAGTACTAAAATTTATAGCGTTGGCGTACAGGCTGATCAAGGCGTAGGACTTTTAGAGATTGAAAACTAGAAGCGCTGTTGAGCTGGGAGCGTTTGAATTATTAATCTAAAAGAAGTGGCACTTTCTAGATTGAAAAAGTCTAGCACCTTTACGTTGTGACCAAGGTTTGTACCTTGAACTTGAGATAAAATCATTGTAAAATTGATTATTGCTTATTTCTGCTGATGTAACGATGATTAACGATTTATTAACAATGTAGAATAAGGTAAAAAACTATATTTTAAAAGCGATTATAAAGTGGCTGACTTCAATTAATAGTGCGCAATGATTGGTACCATCTAAAGAAAATGAACAGTTTACCTATTAGAGTATCATCAGGTTCATTCGTATTTTGCACAAGACGACTTAGCAGTCTGAACACTAAAGCCAGTACATCTAAGTTTCCATCGGATTTCGTAAACACAGGAAGACAGGCAGGCCGTAAAAGTCCCCAAATTCTAATCAAAACGAGCATTTCTCGTAACGTATTCAGAGCTTTGATATCTCGCAATATTTCGTAGGGTTTCCCTGCAGGTCTACTGTCCGGCAGTTTAACGAGTAGGTTCAATGCCAGATCAGCGACCCACTGGATTAACTGTTGGAGGCTCTGCAAAGTCGAAGGTTCCACAGTGAATTCCTTCGCATCTAAATGTATTAACACTTTATCGACATCGCTTTGGCCCTCCGCTATTACACCTGAAATTTTATAATTAACACACACTTGCGACTGTGACATAGATACCTGCTAGTGAGTCGGCTGGACTCTTATCGTGGCTGCTCATTTCGCTGGGACGCAACAAGCTTTTGAAAGCTGTGGAAATGCTGTGCAGCATCAGCAGCTGCGTTAAGTCATTTACTTTATTTTGGCCTTGTGGAGTTAGCCTAAGGTCAACAGTATAAAAGCAGTATAAAAAATAAATACAGTTACCTGTACAGAGATATTTTAATGCACAAATACTGCACGTAAAAAAACTGTTGTACATTCGGCATTTGTCGGTTAAAGCTTTCGGTCAGCCTTTCACACAACGGATCCAGCATTCCAGGACGAACAGCCAAAAGCAAGTCGTACCAATCAAGCCCAGTGACCAGACAATACTCCAACATCGTCGTCGCGTAGGGAACGCTCAAAGGTGTCGAGCTGTCAACTTGCGGTGGTAGTTTAAACAGATGCAGGTAGCCGTACGTGTCTACTATTAACAGAAGGTTGCCCAACCAAGTCATGTCAATTTGGGAGATCCGTATGTTTAGCTTTTGATACTTTGAACCGTAATCATCGCTTTGTCTTTGATTTACATTCAATGTTGCATTTGTAAAAGACTTTAATGAATCTTTATACAGACAGTGGATTGAATTATCGCTGAACGACGCAATTATATATCCGCATGACACACTGTTGGAGACCATTAATTTACTTGTTGCTAATGAGGTCACTTTGTGGGGGTAACTAAAGTGTGATTGATACTGCCACAGCTGTAAAAAAATATAACTTTCATATAACATTTGGGTCAAATGAGGTGTCCTTAGACCATACACTAGATGGACTGCTTTCAATACAAAATCATAGTCATGGGTATGTGATTCTCAGGGTAAACTAAAGTTGTGTGAAGACTACCAACTTGGACAGTCTCAAATCGTGTTCCATCCGACCACTTCAAACAGAATCATTTACTTACTCTGAAATCCATATATCCATGCAATGTCCTTGACCATATTTTAGTTGGAAATGACTGTACGGTCTAAGGAGGTGTCTCAGAGAGCCGTTGTACGCACTTTTTTGTTTGATTGATAATATGACATAATATACCTATTTTAAGTACACATCGGAGCCACAAATTGCTTGGAAAATGTGTTGTACAAGTTCTAGCAAATGTGGCTGGATTAAACGCCCGCCCGCTTAGAAATAAAAGCAAATAAAAAAAGAATGTCAAGTACGTCACGAAGATTGCATCACTTAAAAATATACACTGTGTGTCCCAGATAAGGAGGGGGATTCTGAAAGGGTAAGCGATACAAATTTGGTTATATATAGGAAAAGTTGCGCAATCAAAGGTCTAGGGAGACAGCGTTTAGAAATCTTCTGGCGTTAATATTTGGCTTAGAGCAAAACCATTGACACTTCTCCGCAGCAATTTTTAAGGTGGACTTGTCAATTTTTTAATCTGACATTTCGACTTTGCGAAACCATCATCAACTTCATGTTTTTAAATACAGCTCTGATATTCCGATATCATATTATTTTTAAGTGCTGAATCGCCCGGCCGTTAAAACAAACATTTGAAAATATAAATATTAACATTCTGAAACACCTTTGTCATTAAAACAACCATAATGAAAGTATCGCAAGATAAAACCTTACCACTGTATTAAAGTATTGTGGTTCAGCTCCAGCTAACAGTTTATGGACAGGTACTGACTTTTCGCGAAGTTCCCATACTTGTAAGCAACTTCCGCAGTCGTTGTTTGCAGCAACAACCAGTGAATCTGCATCTTCACGCATTACCCAATTTAAATGACTAATCGTGTTCTTCTTTTCTTTACAAATTACATCGCCTGCAAGTATTAGATTAGATCTTTACTAATTAGCGATGGGAAAAAGCAATGGCTTTTCTTGTTTTTTTTTCAACTATCCTAATCCTACAGAAAAACTGGTACTTGATTTGCTTTGAACGGAAGCGCAGAAGTCTCATACAAGTTATTTTTTAAATTAATTTACACATTTATCTGGATACTTATTGAAAGAAGCTGTCTTGGAATTTACAAATAGGTATATCTGGGAATTAAGGTAGAGGTTGATCAACAATGAAGTCCATTGATATCCCCAAAAGTGAAACATACGAGTTATTCAGTAAGCCAGGTTCAGCTAAAGTATTTTCAGTTTTGTATACTCAATTTTTGGGGAACTTCTCATAGAGACCATGGTTCGAGCTTTAGGTAACTTTAAAGGCCGAAACCCATTGGCAACACGCCACGCCACGCTACGCCACGCCACGCCATGTGACGAAAATGTATGCGTATATTCATCCATTTATTTACATGTACCGCGTACACACTTGACACACGCTATGCCACCCCACGCCACGCCACGCCACCTCACGTGTGACGATTCAAAACCCTCAGATGTGACCGACGCGTGTTGGTACGTGTGAATGTTCCCCGGTCGCCTCTCCACTCCTGCGGCAATCTGTTTCCGGATTTATTTTAGTATTAATAGTTTAAGGATAAAATCAGTAGCAGGACATTGGTCCTGTGCAGGTGCGTCCAGCGTGGTTTGTCGATTGGGAGCTGGTACTGGAAGCAGGGGAAGCATTTTTTGTTGTTGTGGGTTTGCTGAAAAGGGGTGCTGATAAGCTAAGGAAAGATTCAGGAGCCCGTGGAGTGCATCCGACATCTGTTCACCCACTATTTCGATTCCGGTTACGCATCTAATCATTCGGCAGTCCGCCGCTTCTTCGCCGTGTATCACCAGTTGTTCTTTTGTGATACGAGATAGAGAGGAGTTGGGTCGTGATTATCGTTGTCAAGCCAGGTACAGAAATTATCGTCACGTCTAAATTGCGTGAAAAGAAGGTGAAGGTGGTATTAGCTGATAACTGTAATCCGTTTGTGTTTGTAAGTCGAGTTGATTTTTTTTGTGGTATAAGGGTACCCTAGGAATTCTTGTACATAAGTAGGTAATATAAGAATCTTGTTAGAAGTTAAGTAGATTTGGGGTCGTTGTTCCCTTATCTGCTCGAAATATTATTATAAGAAACCCGGCCCACCATATACGTACATGTGAAATGGTAAAATTTGAAATAAAGAAAACAAAAAGGTTTTTTTTGTAGTTTTGTTAAGTATTATAATTGTTTTTTGTTGTATATTGTGGTGGTAATACTACAAATTGGCTTACTATTAGGGACATTCCGCGGGAATGTTGCCGATAAATGGCGAACAAGTAGAAAATCACCTAAAATTTTATTAAGCATGCAATGTCTTTCACGAATGAGTAGAACGTTTTTAAATATCGTAATCAAAAAAGGAAAGTTAGGTTTTGGTATTAAAGGATTTAATATTTTGTGCATCCAGAATCTTCTTTTTTTCTGATTCAAAACGATGGCAGCACATTATTCTAAAGAACTCTCACTAAACGAACTGCTTGTGCTAGTGTAGTCCATCGCACTCAAAGTTACTACTGCCAATTTTTTAAATAAAATGACCAGCGTGTCATCACGTGGCGTGTTACAAATATGTACACAATCTGTCCCACGTGAACCTATGCCACATGGCGTGGCGTGGCGTAGCGTGGCGTGGCGTGTTGCCAATGGGTTTCGGCCTTAAACCGCGTGACAAAATTCGCAGTGGACGGTAACTTTTGAACGCCTGATGTTGACTACTCTCTTAAGACGCGCGACTTGCAAAAGGTGGCTAATTTCGTCCCTAGGAAAAAAAAACAAATTCCGTCACCCAGGAGTTGTGCGCGCTTACAAGATCTTTCCAGCGACACCAGTTTGAAAACAATTGCACCAAAACTGTAGAAGACAAGAAAAAACTGAAAAATCACCACGTTAGTAAACCAAGCTAGGGGATGTCGCCGACCCCACATCATATAGCCCCGCCCCTAAAATTGTTCTTTCTTTCTACAAGCGATCTTCTACGGGCCCTGATGCGCTGCCAACCAACCAAAGTGAGATTAAAAGCTACCTTTTTTTTTGCAAAAATGTGCTAAAAACCAAAACAACAATTTCGCGTGCTGCCAAGTTGGCACAGGTCTTGCGAAACTACAAACACTACTGGTAGTGGCCATAACAACATATTAAAAAATCGGATTTAAAAAAAAGGTGCTATTGTTCAGGTTTTGTCTGTCCATCCAAACCCACTCCTGCAGTGTTGATTTTAGGAGAATTGTCCTAGAGTCCTTAAAGTTTTTGCAATAAGTAATCTATACCTTGAAGGTGTGCCAGACGACCATCAAATTTCGCTATCTTAAGGGAGAGCACCCCCATGAATTATTTTCTGAGATACTGTTTTTGAAAGTGAAACGCATAACTGTTATATGCGACAGCCAATTAGTCTCAGATTTTGCATACGCATGCCATTGGAGGTGCCAATTAAAATCTTTGAAAATGGGGGGGGGGGGGGGTGAACACACGTTCTACCCTTCATGGTATTCTATTTAAAGGTCTCATTGAAATGAATTGGTTTGTACTAGATATAACTTTCTTGCGTGACTCCTTTTCGAGATTAATAGGTAACCAGGGAGGGGGGGGGGGAATAATTTTATCTTTCATACAGGGCAATTTGGACGCCTGGAAGAAATACATGTATATCAAAAAACTTGAAGAGAGAATCTCTCGATAACGGTTTGTCGGAGGAAAGTACTCACAAAGGCAAAATGCATCGTCTGGACGACACATATCTTTATATCAAATGGTGGAAAGATCGTCTAGACGAGGCACATCTAGTGGTAATGTAAAAACTTAATTGTGAATCTCTCAAAAACGTTGGAGGAAAAGAAAATACGGAGGCGTTTATAGAATCTAGTGCTTTGGAAAGGGCCTAAACATTTGGGGACACCATAGAAGGTTCTTGCACCACGTTTCAGATGGTACTTGAACTTTCTAGGCCTTTTCCAATGCATTCTAGAGCTTCCTTTCACCTTTCTTAAAAGTCTGAGGTCGCTTCCTGGGACCCCCCACTGAGAGTATTGTAAGGAGCTTTCAAAGCTTTTTAGGTAACTGTGATGTAGTTTTCTGGGCACTACAGTTTACAGAGCATTATAGGCTAGCACACCAGAATGATGTTAAGAGTGCTCTTAAATACGGTGTAAATACAACGCTTCTTTACCGATGGTTTTTTTTTTATACTGGTAAGATTGTGAAACAAGAATTTAATTTTATGATTTATTTGGAAACTTTTTGGTTTCTTATAATATTTCGTATCTGTTGACTGTTATCGAGAAAAAATAAAAAGCAATTTTCAATACTTACCTAATGAAAGTATGATTTTTAAAATACTAGTCCAGTAGACCCTTACCTTATTTAGGTAATATCTTGTTTTCATTAATTTTAATAATAATAATAATGTCTTTTATTAGTTACACATCTTGCAACAAAATTTATAACAGAAAAACAAATATATTTATCGTGCAACTAATTGGGCAAAGTTCAGATGACAGTAGTGAAACCCACTGCCTCTGCTCTTCCACTTAACCCAGTATATTACTTACATTATAAAGGGATGACACATGGCTTCTAATTATAAATAATAAAAACTAAATAATGAAAATTATTGTTCACCAGTGCGGTACAAAAATTATGAAATGATTTTGACAGTTGGCATTTAAAATTGTGTCTTGTGTTTGCGGTAGACACCCTGTAGATCGGTAACGAAGCATTTGATGGGCCTATGTTTATGCGAACTTTTAGTCATAAAATAATAATTATGGAAAGTGTTCAGACAACTTTCAAAAAGTGTGAAAGGACCTAAGCAGTTGCTAAAGACAGAAAAGAAAGCAATAAAGGACCCTGGAAAGTCGTCCAACGCCCGTTAGTGTTTGAGCGCCTCCTCACTTAAGTTTTCCCCGAATTTCTAGACGTTTTGCAGATCCTTCCATCATTTTAAAAGCTTGTCTAGCGCTTTGCAAAGGAATTGGAAAACTCTGAAAAAGGTAGGGACAAAATTTCAGACGTGTCTACTTTGAATTTGAGCTAGACTGAACTAGATTTGCCACTAAATGAATTTTAAGTAGAGAATGAACTTATGACCACGCGCACTGAGGCCCTTTTGATCCCACATACTACCTCCACTATTACAGTAATCCGACCTCATGTTTGAGGCAAACTTGAGTTCACTTTGAGTTCTAATCTTGTGCATGTTTGACCACGATTCTCCCACAATGGGCTCTCATTTGGACCAGTGCCAGACACACACAAAGACCGTAGCGAGCCATCGCCGTGCCTGTAACGCATTCTCTACAGAAGGGTGTTTTGACCAAGCCCATGCGATACTAAATGAATTAACAGTTAATGTCGATATCAACAGGTCAATTAAAATAATATCAGATGTGAAGAATGAATGTGTTTAATAAGAAATAATTTTTATTAAGTAGATATTCTTCTACAGATGATCCAGCCCGATTGGTCATAGTTGAAAAGTGAATGGTTGCCGGCTCAGTGAAAAATCTATAAATTCTTGTAAATTTCCAAGATCTAGTAGGTCTACCGAATTCACAGATAAACATATGCAAATTTACAGTTAGTTCTGTAAATTGAATTGAAATTACTCTTGTATGTCCCTTCTATGCTTTCTTAGCTGTGACATATTACAAAATTTTTCGATAGCTTTTTCACAATCTCACTAACTAATAAATCAAATAAATTCTTCTCAAAATCCATATGTCAATAATGCACAAAGTAGGCCAGAGTCAAACAGACACCTGTTCTTCAACTGTTCATTTCAAAAAATCTCTAAAACACAAAAAAACAGCACCAAATACACTAGCTACCTAGATTAAAATAAAGATATTAGGTGATTCTATACAACAAATTCGAAAATCAAATTGAGCGCCATTTTGCTTGTGCCGGTGATTTTTGCATAACACTTGAGCTTACAAGAGGGTGGCCAATATCAATAGAAACTTGAATTTTTAACCCTGTAGAATAGGTATAAATTTCTGCTATACTCTTCTTCTCAGACTGTGCCACCCTCACATGAAATGTCACCAAAATCTAAACTACTTACTCAAAGCCTCCTTTCCACCTTCATACAAAAAAAAGCTAGGTAATGACTGACTAGTAATCACACACTTCTCCTCCACTTTCCGAACTTGCACTTTATAACATTGAATAGGCATACTCGCATCACCATTACTCACAGCCAATAAAAAGTGACCATCTACAAAAGAGCCAACCATTAAACATTCAAAGAAGAGTTTCAGACATTACTTTTTCCATAACAAATGTCGGCTGTTTTAATATGTATTCTCGTAGCACCCAAACTCTCCGTAGCTATAATCATCGAAGTTTGTGCGGTGAATTGTGGAAGCAGAACCGCAGCGAGCATTCCGGTTGTAGTCAGCAATAATGTCCCGTTTGCAGGTCGTCCTCCGAATTGCTTAACGGAGCAAGCAAACTTAACATGTTGAAATTTGTCTAAATACGCAGAGCAGTCTTTTTTTTCCGAATTAAGGCAGATCTTAAATAAGCATCATAAGCAGTTGTAATTAAAATGAGTAAAGTACCTTTTTACCGCAGTGGAAAAAGGCGGCCGCCAAAATATGTTCACCTGGAAGTTCCGTCTTTAAAATTAGATTCCAATCATTCAATAGATGATCGCGACATCGATAGATTTTGACATTGCCGCTTTCGTCCGCAATTAACAGTAAATCACCCGTAAAATCCCATTGTAATACTGTTACTGGTACAGAGTTCGATAATACCCTACAAAAAATTGGCTGTAAGGCGTAATCACTTATCAAATCCAGCAAACACATGCACTGTACACTGGATCATTATGGGGTAAATGAGTTCAATGTAAGGTATACAAAATGCAACATTTAAGTACAGTAAAGCCCCGATTATTCGATCTTCCGTGTTAAACAAGCCTCACAAATCTGATGAAAATTCCCTATTATGCGAGGTGGCAGTGGAAACGTCCGCTTTACCCGAGACGAACAAGTTGCGCATTTCTGACTTACATATGCATGTAGATATTCCGTTTTATCTGAGTTTTCGGTTATCTGAGGTATGTCTCCTCCAAGTTAGCTCGGATATTCGAGGTTCTACTGTATGTACAAAAAAAAATTGGGAGATTTTTTTTCATTTCTTTGATTTTTTTCTGAGCTACCATTAGAGTTACAAAGACAGGTGACAAGTCTTTGAGTGCGTATTTAGGTATTTTTCTACAATTATAACCCCAAGAAAACCCTCACATATATCAAGATCATGTTTTTTCAGAATGCACCAGTTTAGCGTAAGAATTTTGGAAAAATGTTTATAAAATTAGAAAGAGCACACCTAAAAGCCTGTTCAAATACGTGCCATCCATCTTTGTTAAGAAGTTGCTTTTCCAATCAGTCCGCAGGGAATTCGTATTGGAGAAATCAGGCATTTTTGCTGTACATAAGACCTACCATTATAAACCACATGAAAATATGCAATCTTTGGTAATTAAACAATACAACTGTACTCACTTGTGTACAAACCAAGGCGTGTTTAAATCTGCAACGTACACATGAGCACCCCACGTTCTTAAAGTATTGTCTTCAATGTCTGTATCGGTACTGAAGGCGACAACATTTGCACTTGAAACTGAGCATATTAGCCTGTGGTGTTCGAAACTGAAACAACTTTAAAATTTCAAATGCAAAGTACACCTTGAGGTTACCTTTCTGAGAAAGCCTGTCTCATTAGGTTACTTCCTTTTGAAGGCCTTCTGTTAATTGAAAAAATGTGGTCCATGTTAATCAGAATTCATAATCGCCGGTTAAAATAGAAGTAAATAACTTTTCAACTTGTTTATATTTGATAACAGGTACACAGTGCCAAAGCAAGCAGTAACCTTGCAATGGCTGTGGTTCAATTAGGTACAACTGAAGAATAACAAGAATATACAGAGTTGTTGGTTGACCCACTAATTTATTTTAGAACAAAAACAAACTGGTTTGATCAAACTGGATTAGTGACGTCACCAATGCAGTTTGATCAAACCTCCTATTTTTAGAAGCAAGCGCCTCTATTTTAATTAGTCAGTTTGATGTGAGATGTGCTGTAATTGGTTAGTTTAAGTAAGTTGAAACGGCGTCAAATTTTCGAAAATGAAACGTTTTAACGAAGTTCATTTTTGGATTAACTGATGCCCACAAATGGAACGGCGCGGCGTATATACGTACTTATTGTTTCATAAAACTCCATGGCCTCATTAGTTATTGATAGACGTGTTCATTTCAGTTCTCCAATGCTTCGCGAACTAGACTCGAAAAATTTGAATTCACAAATATAGTTTAATTTGTTTCAGTTTGCAAAGTATTAAAAATGTTCCGATTCATAGACTGAAAACTAACGAACGGTGCGTTGCTCTGTAGCATCCTGTAGAACCTGCTTAACTTGAGAAGGTATGGTAGGTACTAAAAAGTTCATATTCCACCTTTCCGGAGCACGTGATCATAAGTCCAAGAAAACTAACCTCAATATTTTTCATTGTGGAGTTTTTGGGATAAAACTACAATTTCTCTACCGTTTAGATTTTCACTCAAGTTTCCGAAATGGTTGAAAGACAAAGGCAACGGATCGAACAAGAAATGACAAAAATGGTCGACGAAATCGACAAACAGTACCTTAGGAAAATGCAGGTAAAATCATACAGTTAGCGGGCAAGTTAGTTCAGTTTTACTTTCTCAGGCTAGCATGCATAGATGCGCGGCTAAATGCTGCGACAACACTGATATTTCATTAGAACGGGTGCAACAGTGTGTTGAAATGTGCAGTACGCATTTAAATCAGTCTCAAAATTACGTACAAAAAGAAATTGAACATTTACAAAGCAGGCTGCAGAGGTGCGTAATGCAGTGCAATGATGAAACTAAAGACAAAATGGGACCAAATCCTAGTGAAGCGGAGGTAAAACATAATTCTTTATTTGTAAAGCACTTACTATTATCCCTTTTAGATTGACAAATATACACTTATGTTCGAAAATTGCGCAGTAAAATGCGTTGACACGCACATTGGTTTAATTCCGACAATTATGAAGGCTATGAAAACAGTTTTAAATAAGCAAAGTGAAGCAAGCATTGTAACATAACGTTTTAACTGTTTGTGGTTGAAATGTTTGTAGAATAAACGTCATTGTTGTATCTTCACTGGTAAACCACGTGCGACACATGCACCTTTCATCAAGTATTGTCTTGCCGCTTTTTTGGCATTGCACAAAGCTCTCAATAACTCAGGCTCATGTTTTTCAGCGTGTGAAAGCGTTGTTTTACTCTTCATCGGAACAACTGAAATTTGTAATTTCGTAATAATCGTAATTTTGGAATGATATGCAGAAGAGAAGACTTACGATTTCCGCCTGTTTCCCATTTTTTTTTATCGATCAATTTCCAATGTGTTTCGGCTTTTGAAGGAAGCCACTGGCTCAATAACTCTGTTGTGACCAAATCTGTATCCATGTCGGTCACTGGCCAAAGCATACCGACTACACAAGGGCTGCAATATGCTTAATTAATAAAATAATAGTAACATATTTCTGCTGGTGAGATTAACAAAGCAGAAATATATTTGTGAAAGACAACATCTATTTATTAATTCATATTCCCATCCTAATTTGAGATTATGGAATCTCGAACTTTTAATTTATTAGTTGAAATGCACTAATTTCATGGGAGGTATTCAATAAATTAAACATGGCACACTATAGTGTGTGGTGGCACCACAATCTGCAGAAAACTTCTTTTTGCGCCGCCCACTTACAAAATTCTGTTCATTCGCAGGCAGATCATTTTGAACGAGGCTGAGTCAACTCAAAAACAAATGCCAGACCAGAGATCGAATCTGGCACCTTCACGTTGTAAGCATGCAACTACCCATCATAAGAAGTAAATGAATCAATGATTTACAATTTTGATGTAGGTATCGTATTGAAAATTAAAGAGACAGCTTCTTCTAAAGAGAACCATAATGCTCACCTGCAAGCAATCTGGTACTTATGATAGGAACCAAACATCTCAACCTGTGGACCGAGGGATGTTAGTGACACACTGCTACACCCAAATAGCAGCACTACTTTGTCTATCCGCATTTTTTGAATTTTCTCACTGGCGAAAAATTGGCTACCATTTCCATGCCCGCTATATCTGTAAGCCAATTTCACAAAAACAATCAAAATGAGATATTGATCTTACACAAATAAGTCACTGTTGACTAATAAATTTTTAAAATCATCTTCAGATGGCGTTACTCCCACAAGGCCATCCCAATCAGGTAGCCAATAATTAAAAAACTTATTTAAACGATTCTGCATACTCCGTAGGTCCAGTCCTGGATTTATGAGGTATGTACCCTTACCAATAGTTACATTTTTGACGCCATTACTTATAGTACTTTCATGTTCTTTGTATAGGGCATAGGTGAAATGTATGGAGGGCATTCGTGAAATTGGTTGGTTTTCAAGAATGTCGAGCATTTCCCAAGGTAGTGCATCTAATTTCTACAAAAAAACGAAGGTAAACAATAATAAGTCGCAAATATGGAAATCCAAACCTACTTCATCTAAAATAAGCAAAACTGGGTGGCGTTTCTGTTGTGTAAACTCATACCGCTTCAGCATTTGCTGTATATCCTTGGCCAAGGTGACACGAATACTTTTCTGCTCATCAAATGGAAACATACTCAACAATCTGTCTTTTATCTCACTTATACTCAAATAAGATGCTCCCTTAATTAAACACCTCAAAATGTTTTTAGTTTTCTCTGTTGTATTCAGTTCATCCACTTTTTGTGCGACAATATTCTCAATGTCGGCACTCACAAATTTTCCAACAAATAAACATCTCCAAGGGCCTAACCACTTGCATTGAATCTCTTTAATCAAATTCTGTAATCAGCCACATTAAATGTTGCATACATAAAGATTGAATTACCTCCAAACGGTTGTTCAGGAGGAATCGAGCTTCAGAGTAGGCCATCTTCTCGCCAATGTGTTTAAAATTCTTTCCGCAGAATGACTTGAAATTCTCCAACAGCTTCACATTATCGTTAACAATTGAAAACATTTCTTGACGGATTTCTATAACGTTTCCGCTAATACCATCGTGTGGTGCGTCAATTCTAACTGTAAAAGGCGAAGGCTGATTCTTTCCACAATTAAAAACTGTTAAATGCAATGGATTTGTGTGGCGCCTTTCTAAACTAAGTTCTAAATGTTCCTCTACACTAAGCTCTGATGTTAACTGAACAATGGTCCATTCTGCAACACAAAAGTTCATATTAAAACCTTTTGCCAAAACACAACCTTGAGGAAATTCCTCCACCATTCTCAGCATGGAATTTACTTTATCTTCTGTCGTCTGGGTGGAACACTGAAAGTTAAAGTAGGCTTTATTTAATGGTGTAGGATCGTAAACGCAGTGCAGAGACTTTTCATAGCAATGGACTGCATTCAAACGCAGATTTGGCGAGTGCGATTCAACAAGATAATAAATAGCTTCAAGTTCGTTTCTCTCTAAGTTTAAGAGAGCTTTAGCTTTGCAACTCTCTACGAAATCATTTATTAATATCAAAGTTTCATGGTAAGGACAGCAGTACTTGTATAAATCGGTCCTGCAGGATAATGTATATTACCCAATCTCTGTAAAACGTCTTGTATTTTGAGATCATCATCTTCTTGATTAATCATTTATTATTAAGCAAAAAGGCACGGTATTGCGGTGGTACAAATAAAATGAATAATAACATTCACAATTTAATTTAACCGACGTTGAACCTTTTAAATTTCTTAGGTTAGGGACGCGCGATGTTTAAATTTGTGTGACTGTTGCACCGTTTGAAGAACAATTACATACAGGTACGAGTACTAGTAAAGCTACAGTGACTCAATTTAGATCAATGACGTCACTGGTTACGTCGTTATTGATTGGCCGTTATATTGGGGCTACGTTGCTATAGTTTACATTCTTGTGCCAAAACATTTTGAGCCTCCGCTTATTACTTGGAAAAAATGTCAAACATGTTTTATTGCGTATGTACTTGTTACACCTTGTATGTTGGGCAGTGAGCGAAAGTTTTGGGGCTTTTGAGTGTGTAGCTCCAAATGAAACTAGTAAAAAAGCGATAATTTTGTTAAGGTTGTTTTGGTGGTTTTCTGTTTACATTATACGATTTGCTACCAACAATTACGAATAAGTATGATTGGACCCGAAAACATGGCATGGGAAATCGTAAGCAAAATCACAATTACCTATGCCAATATATTTTTATTTTTCAATAACTTGCGTTTTCAAATTTATTGGAATCAATGCTTTTAAGAGATGTTGGTGAACACCATTCATTGCAATATTGAAAAAATTTCCCTAGACTAACCCTGATTTGATACAAACTGCGATTGAAACCCCTTGTACAGTATGTACATTGCCATTGAGTGTCGAGTTTGGTGGGACTGGAGCCACTTTGCAACATAGCAGAGACGCTAGCAAATCCTAACCTCTCTAATTTGAGAAGATAAAAGACTTTAGTGTATTTTAAAAAAAGATTAAAATTCCGGAAATCTCGTTGAACGTTTATAATGTCTAACATAATCATGTCGGAAATATTCACATCGTTCCAAGATTATTTGCACTCAGAACAAAATATGCGAGAGGTAAGGTGTTCGGAACTTGTTGGTAGCTGTGAATTATTTCCATTTTAGGAGATACGCAACATTGTCAAAGAAATTGAAAAATACGCCCGGGAAATACTGACCGTGTTACAAGTAATACATCAGGAAAACAGTGGTCCAGAAAGTAATGAATTGACGATGTCAGTTTAGTGCTTATCTGTGTATTTTTAGTTGGAGCTTCTTGTCACAAGGCGAGGCAACTATTTGAGGAGGTCCGAGCGAATTATAAGAAACTGGGGGCAGTTATTCCACCTGGTCAATATTACAGATTCAACGATCACTGGCGATATGTGACACAGAGATTGTGCTTTTTAGCAGCTCTTACCGTATTTTTGGAAGCCGGATTTTTAGTCTCAATGTCCACAGTTGCCGAAATATTAGGAAGTAATGAGTGCATTTGTTTTACAATAACTGATAAATTGAAATTGTAGTAAATATGCAGGCGCGTGAAGGATTTCACTTGGACTTGGAGGACTATTTAATGGGAATTTTGCAATTGTGCTCAGAGCTTGTGAGTAATCAAAAATTTATTGAGAAAAAAGTAATTGGTATGTTTTAAGGCACGGTTTGCTGTAAACGCAGTTACTAGTGGCGATTATAATCGACCGATGGAAATTTCCAAGTTTGTGGGTGATTTGAATGCCGGTTTTCGACTGTTAAATTTAAAAAATGACTCGTTAAGAAAACGTTTTGATGCATTGAAATACGACGTAAAGAAAATCGAAGAAGTGGTTTACGACCTGAGCATTCGAGGTTTAAAACCGGGTACACACAGCACAGAGGCGCCTGTCGAGTGAATGGATTTTTGAAATATAAATTACGCTTTGTTTTAGTTTTTTTAAATAAAGATTTTTTGCATTACGTTTTTATTATGTAGGTAGGTATCATAATGCACTATGATAGTATAAAGAGGCGATTAAAACCTGCACGACAGATTTTATTGATCACTCGTACACATGTAACTAGTTTAAATATATTTACAGGTATTCACATTTAGATGACCTAATCAAAAAACCAGAACTTCTCAAAGACCCGTATAGTAAATCGCAATTTTTTCTGTTAATTAAATAATAACAAATTCTATTCGTATGAAAAATAAGATCCTTATATTTAAAGAATTTTCATGTGTATCAAAATTAATTTTAACGCTAGGAATTATTTAAATGTAACGATCTTATTATCATTTCTACATTAATATAAGCATTTTTTTGTTTTTTATTAGTAGATGCAGTATAGTTAAGTAAAATTTGCAGTAAATGATTTTTTTGGGATTTACAGCATTGCGTTTTTATTTGGTAGCGTTTATGATGCAAATAAGGCCTGCAGCTATAATTAAATTCACGCATTATTACAAACATCGCTATATTGTGTGGATGGATCAATTCCAAGTACGTGATACTTCTCTTTTGAATTTTAATCCCAAAAAAACATTTCACCTCACGAGACAATATGGGGAATCCAAAATTTAAGCATCGGTGTAATTACAGAGGTAGATTAAATTATGTCTATACTGCATCACCAGAAAATTTTATCAATGAATTATTGAATTAACAGCCCAAAGTTTGGTTTATTTTTATTTAATTAGACTACCTATCTACGAAACTAATACAAAATATACAATCACAAGTGGCATTTCTTGCACTTAAAACTGTTAATTCAGCATTTCTGAAACACATAGAAATAGGAATGTCACTTACATATTCTAGCATTTGCACCATTGATTCTAGACATAATGAACTTAATTAACGCAGTAGACCGAAAACAACCCTAAAATTGAATAAATTATGTACAACATAATTGACAAATAGTTTGTACAGAAAATACTGTTAAGTTCTTAATATATACATTAGCGAAACAAATATCTACAGCAGTTAGTGCGTTAGTTAAGTTCACGTTACTTAAGAATTTTAAATCGCACATTAAGAGAGCTTAACTATACCAATTACTTTTAAACCTTGTAACAGCCTTGTTATTCCGTAACTTTTTAAAAAAATTATACACAAAAATTTAGAAAAATTCGTTTGGAAAACATTACAAAATCGTGTTTTATGTGCTAAGTGAAAATATTTTTTGTGAAACTACCTTGTTAAAACACATCCATCTTTCATACAAGCAACAACAGTTACAAAAACGCTTCACTTACGTATCACGGAAATAAAAAATTTCACACACTCCCAACTGTAACACAAAAAAATGAAATCGTCGTATAAAAAATTATATACAATTTAATATCGTTAAAATTACAATCACTTTCTTACAGCAGTTGACAAGAAAAGGTAAGTACATTTCACAAAAACATTTTCATTATAAAATAAATTACTAATAATTATTCAACAGCCTCGGAATTCTTATAACTAATATTTAGTTTAGATAATTACAGTTACATCTTTATATTAAAATAAATTAGAACAATTCCTAATAAAAAACAATTTGATATATTACAGCAGCACATAAAATGTCGGCCATTTTCAGACGAATACAGCGTAAAAAGCTTAATGATGAGTAACGGTACAGTGAACACAATACATTTCCATTTTGTAATACTAAGGGCTATTTTCATAACAAAATTGAGACCTCGTTACGAATATTGCCATCAGTGTTCGGTTGTGAACATTTTTTTAAATTTGCCTCAGTGGAACACTGAAACTACTTCGGGTTGTGTAATCATGGCAATACGACAGATTAAAAAAAATTGCGACACATTTTCTTTCGAGCGAAAATGTAATATGCGTCAACACAATATGTTATAACCAAAAGCTGTAAGAAGCGATCCATCATTTCGTCGCATACACGATTCAATTAAAGCTCCAGTTTTGGACATTTATTTATCTAGAAATCACTATCACACCATCAGCTACGAGGAGAATACTTTGTGCCAGCACGTTATAAACTTACAGGTTTACACATATTACACTTTTACTTTATAGAAAATAAGCTATTTTTTTTTTGTTTTTAAACACTAACCAGGTACCATCACTTCGTGATTTAAAAAAACAGATGCCATCTAAATTGAAACCCATACTCGAAGCTTACGGCGATTTTCAACGACTGAAGGAGAAGACGTCTTCCTGCACCGATTATAAAATGCAGGCCTAAGGTTGAGCATCAGGTTACTTCCATAACGAAATTATTTTTTTGAATTATGGCTTTACTTTTATTGTTGGGAGGTGTTGAATTCGATTCTGTACATTGTTTATGAGATATTGTATCCGAATCGTTAGTTAGTGGTATTTCCAAAATGTTGGCACTGAAATAAATATAATTAATATTTCGACAAATAATGTGTTAATTGTTATATACTTTCAGAGAAAAAGCCAATCAATATTTGGAGTTCTAACTACAAGATATTCTTCTTACTCAGCCCAATATATAAATACAAGCAGCAAAGTCTTACATGAGATTTAACCCAGAACCTATGTAACCCTACTGATTATAGTCGACTAAACAGTACCAGATAAATTAACAGGAAACAGGATTTCTTTTCTTTCTATATCTAAAATCTGCCTTCTAGTTGGCATACAATTAATTGCTGATCGTTTATTGAATTTTGTAACTTTTGAATCTTTCACAACATTTTAGACCAAATCTAATCTGTGACATAAAATAGATGAAAATATATTTTTGTACATCTCTGTTTTAATTTGTTATTATAGTTTGCTTTTTGACAACCTCCAAGTACCTAAAGTTTTTATCCATAAAAAATAAATATCAATAAAACAAAAAATACAAACATAAAAAGTATGTTTTTTTTCTAGATTATCCATTGGTGTATTAAGGTTGAATTGAATTTGACGAAAATGCCATTGTCTGTTGTGATTATGAAATACAAAGCGTTGAGACTTTATTGTCCTTTGCAATTTGGGCATGGGAAAAAATTACATTTGCGCATAATCTTAATCAGATCAAGCATAGGTACATACTTTTAATAAAAACAGCTCATATTACAAATTGGTAATATATAACCAAAAAAATTTCCTCGCGAGAGCACACGCACCTACCTTCTTTAATTATTCAGAGAAATTGGAGCCATGCAGTTTTTGTTCAAAAATTGGCAAAAGGTTTCTAGCTTGCAAGAAATGCATCAAAACAACCAAGATCTTCACTTTACTCAAATTAATTCCCTTCAAAATCTAATTATCCACTAAAATTCGAGTCTTATTTATAAAAATTAAACTTCACATAGTTTATTTTTAGCATTTATACCATTTTGAATACCAGAAATTGAATAGTCATAATCATAATGAACAACCATAAAACTACCACAATTTTAGCCAATTTTATAAATGGATATTGATTACAAATATACTAAAGTTAATCATGTAGGGTTAATAATCATATCCCACCCATTATCTGCTTTGAACGCCTTTATTGCAGGAAAACAAGAAGCGCCCAGAGTTGATAGTTTGGTCAGGTTGCATCGAGGGTTGCGTAGGTTTTTGAATATGAACTTTTTGAGTTTCTCAAAAGCTCAAGTCTCTCAAGTGTACACTTAAAACGTTATTTTCATGTTGAAAGTCCCCCAGATGTGAAATGTTCTAGAGAAATATTTTTACAGAATCAGAAGAAGTATACCCATAAACCTAGGTAACGCCGCAAGTTCAAACTGTTAGGTTACTGAAAAAGACCCAACCCAAATTAACAATATTGTTAACTGGTTTATCACGTATAGATGTTACACATTCTTAGCATGTGTAAGAAAATTCATAGAGTTGAGTGGAAGAGCAGCGAAGTATGCTTCAATTCTTGACTGAACTCCGCAACTTTTCAGATTATATGTAGATATTTATTTTGTAAATGCCCAATTCCTAATAGACATTTATTATAATAAACGTTTTCCAAAACGCCCTGCAAATTAACACAAATGACAGCAGAAGGGTATGCCTAAGAAACAAATAATTGCCTGTACCGATTCTAATTGTATCCACCCACGTTGTAATCTTAAGGCGCTGGTGCTTGATGGAAAGACCCTACTAGATTCTGAAAGAGGTCAGATCTGTATTGAGATAAGACCCCTGCGTCCCTAATTTGCGCTTTGTGCATTAGTTTATTAGTGATTTGTTTCTGAAAGGTAAACGCATTAAGTAATATTTTATGCAGGCAGGTCAGACTAATTTTAGCGCATTTTTACAAATTTATTTGTAAAAAGTTAGCTTTTAATCTCACTTTGGCCGACTGGCTGGCAGCAAACGCAGGCCCATAGCTCGCTTGTAGAAAGACGAGGGGACAAAGGGAATGTGGTTGCTTCCGAAAAGATCTTATTGATGGTGTAGTCAAAACTGCCTAATTAAAACACAAAAATGCGCTGAAGTCCTTTCCATCTCACACAAGGATTTTGATAGTTTTTTCCCTCATATTCATACTGAGTCAAGTGGACATTTTAACTCCCCAAATATTAATACATAGATCATAGCACTGTATACATCAACCTTGAACACAAGTCTGCAATCTTTATACACGATAGTGCAATTCATACTTAAGTTCACTATTAATCTTATGGAAGCTAGCGCTGCCGAAATGTGTTGTTGTCTCACAAAAGACCCGGGTTGGAGAAACCTATTAGCCTAACAATGGCAGGTGCCATTAAGTACCAATAATAAATCAATACAATACATCTATTTCAAAGAAAGAAGCAGGTAAAGGATTTGTGACAACGCTGTGTAATTTACGCCCATAAGAAATAACATTGGCCTATGATTTACATACTGAACTTGCAAGTGTGAATTGCATTATAGACTAGTGTTTTTAACTCTCTAGGCAATACACCCTAGTTTTCTGCTATTTGGGTGAATAGGCACATTCTATCCCTTTCTTGCAAAAGTGGTAAACTACAAGCTTGAAGTTCTCATCAAGATGTCATCTACAATCTACAATCAATAGAAAATTAAATTGATACAAACCGAAAAACCATAACCTATGTGCCAAAAAAGGACTACTCCATTTTTATCCATTACAATATAGCAGCCTTAATAATTCACATCAATAGATCTAAAAAAAAGCATTTATTTTGAAAGATGCAACATATCAAAAATTGAAAACCATTCAAAACAATTAATGGCACTATTATACCGTGTGTCCCAGCTTAAATGCATCATAGGGAAACAGAATGAATGTATTTTTTAACAAAGGATCCACAAGGCCTTTGATATGTATTTGAAGTTAGCCTTGAACGTACATAAGTTAATGTATATAATGGTATTTAGTATTTTGCTGCCAACAAAAGTAGTAGGTATTTATAAAGTTTCCTTTGTTGAGACCTTTCATTAGAGCAGATACCGTTACTCTACGGTACCATAAAGAATAAAGTCACCCCCCCCCCCCCCATTGTGTATTGTGAGATAGGAGAAAGGATGTAGAAAGCAGTTCCTTTCTTTGAGACCTTTAATTAGAATACCTTGAAAGATAAAATCAATAATCCCCCCCTTCCCTCCAGCCTGATTTCAAAAAAGAATCGCGGAGGTGTTATTATTATTATTATTATTAAACCAATTACGTTCAATGAGATGGATTTCAACAAGTTCTGACTCGCTTTACCTCCACACAATTTTATTACGTAGGAGACTAAGCGGGATCTCGTTTACTCCAGTCACAAAATGTTTAATTACAACTAAAATTAGATAAATGTAAGGTTGCAATGTAAACATGCCCGAGTATATAGGTATTTAACACTGTAGTACTCGCGTGGGGTACTTAAGTATCCCACTGCCTCTTCTGAGTGTCATATTTTGGAAGTGGAGATGAGTTCAAGCTTCCGGAGTTGGCTATTTGCGACCAGACATCTGTGAAACGTGATACTGCAAATCCACATATTGTACGAAAAGATAACATTACGAAATGGAGCAAGATACAACCACTTGTATCAAAAAGGAGAGCACATCGCATAGTACTGAAAGCTCCAGGACCAGTAGGTACCGCAAAAAATGTCCGCACCAAAGATCACTTTGCCCATACTGTCTTAGAGTGCTTCTCTTTATACAGGGTGATTCCTATAGTACCTGCCACCGTTTGGGAGCGTGTAGGTGGTGCGTAGGGGAGTATTTTGATATAGGACACTTGGGGTCGGAAATCTAAAATAAGGGTGCCAGAGCCAAATTTACCTTCTGGAATTTCGCGCCTGTAGGTAGGCAACCCAACCGGCCGGCGGTGCACACGGAGCGATCTCAGGCGGCGATGTGTGGCTGACACTTGATCAGAATTTTGTTTAAACCCACGAAATCCCGTCTGCAACGACGCGTATCAAGTGAATAAACACTATGGCAATAGTATAATAATAGTTGGCTAGATGTAGGAAGTGCATTGAGAACAACGGTGGCCACGTTGAACACTTGTAAATGTTATTGCTTTTGACTGTCGTTTTCCCTCCTTCCCTCCCATTTCGCTTCCTCGCGCTAACTCGCTCTGCATCGCTCCGCGCGAAACGTCGGTCGGTTGGGTTGCCTACATACAGGCGTGAAATTCCAGAAGATAAATTTGGTTCTGGCGCCCTTATTTTAGATTTCCGACCCCAAGTGTCCTATATCAA
Source organism: Photinus pyralis (assembly GCF_008802855.1). NCBI lineage: Eukaryota > Metazoa > Arthropoda > Insecta > Coleoptera > Lampyridae > Photinus > Photinus pyralis. The sequence goes on from NW_022170249.1 coordinate 43,646,022, forward strand.
AATACTCCCCTAGGCACCCCCTATACGCTCCCAAACGGTGGCAGGTACTATAGGAATCACCCTGTATGTAATAAATGATCAAAATGAACGTGCAAGGAGCTTAAAAAATAATCTATTTCAAAGCCATAGGCGAGGAAAATGATACACTTACAGTATCTGATTAACTTTTACAAATATACTTAATATTTTACGTATAATATTACACGTGTGCATTCTGTTAATTACAATTAAGACATAAATACGTTTATTTTGTTACAATACACCCTTTACTACGTCATGTTTACGTGTCTCGTTTTTAGACAACAACCATTCTTTGTATTTATGATATGATTTGAACTCATACGAAGACGGCTTCGGATGAATCAATTCCGTTCTTAACTTTGAAAGCCACCTATAGTATTTTTATGGAACTACTTAAACGGTAAACAACTCTTGCATTTACACTGGCTATCTAGTGTAGCATGATCTTTGACTGTCGTTAGGGTTGACAAATTTACATACTCACAAAGGGATCTTATACACTCTTTTCACTCCCAAAAATGGGGTTGGCTAAAGAACACATTCCAAAGGCTTACTACAGTTCAAGAAATTTTGATAATCAGATGAAGACGACAGTACACTTATTTATAAACAGGAAGAATAGGAGAATTATTTTTTGGTGTGCATGAGGGCATAGTAACAAACCTGAATACAGACAATGTTCCATTAATTGGGAGATGCATATCAATCTAGTGAACCTAAAGAAAATCTGTCCTCCCAATAAAAAATTATATTTTTAGATCCAAGAATCAAAGGAATAGGTTCCGTGTATTACTCTGAAGCATTCCCTACAGAATCGATCAGCAAACTGACCTCCATAGTTCTACTGCACCTAATGCATTTCTTGCTGGTACATTGTTTAACATTTTATAAAATAGATTAAAGATATAATTTCAAAGTTTTTTTACAAAATAGCCCAATACTGCAAGGTGGTTGATAAGTTTACCTTTGCTCAAATCACATGATTGTAATCTGGCTTTTTCTCTAAAGGTGTATATTTACCTGTCTCATCTTCCTATGTAAAAATACCAAATAGGAACTTACCTATGACTATTAAGCGTATTAAGAGAATGTGTGGAGGTACGAATGTTAAGTGTGCTGGAAGGTGCACTGGAGTTGCCTCCCACGTTTTTGTAAGCGTATGTATGAAATTTGTTGTTCTTCCACTTTTCACCTATGAAAACGAACAGTTCACATTTACTCTCATACAAAAAATCAATTTACCATCGAATCCAATCTGTGTTAATACCCCATTCACATTGTTAATTGTTTCGTTAACGGATTTTCGCCTGCTGGAATCAAAGGAAAGACTAACACTGTTCGTTTTTGGACTAGTTAAGGTGTTTGATAATATCGATTGTTTTTCATGCTGTTCATCTGCACTATCACTAATATTAGAAACGCTAAACACCGAACAACCTATAGTTCTATCACCATCAAGAGTGTCATATGTTACCGTACTATCGTCGTAATTGTCCGTAAGACTAATATTGGAAGTAAAACTACTATTAACACTGGTAGTAAGCGTATTCAACCCGACATTAACGTTCAGATTAATGCCCGTTTGCACATTTGTATCACTTGATTGCCTCGTGTCCGTCACGGGTACTTCAATGTTATTTGAAGCGATTATTTCTTCGAGCGAGAACGGCGTTGTGACAAAGTTGGACGTATCGAGAAGCGAACTAGGAGCTTCCAATGTTTGTATTTCTAATGAGAATGGAGTGTTGGCACTAGGTATAAATACGTCGTCTTCTGCAGGTAACAGGTGGCATGGTGGTTCGTAGTTCGAAGGTGGCGTTTTCGGTCGAAAATGCAACCTAAACAGAAGCAATATTTAAATATCGCATTACAAATTCAATTTCTCACATTCTTTTAACTATTTTTAGTAGCACTCTTAACTCTATAGGTGAAGATGGTTCAATGTAGGAAAATCATTGGGATTAATGATGGAAATTACAATGGCTTTATGGGAACAGCAGATTAATGTAAATTTGGAGCCAAACAAACATTGATCTTCCTAGAGTCATATACCTAAAATTCATATATAGTTTGGGGTGGGAGTAAGTGTTTCTTTTGAAATTTTTTATTTAAATTGCAATTACTTAAGTAATTCTTTTAAATTTTTTGAAATTTTTCTTGCAAAATTGTGAAGCTTGAAGCTCTTAAGCTGGCCAAAAAACAAAGTTATGTGTTTTGTCTATCAAAAACACATTAAAAAATCCCACAATATTCAAAGACCTCACACAAAACAAAATTGGAATATGGTTGGCACCTCCATTCAAGAATGCAGTAGATTTATGGAATTTTTTACAAAATTATGAGTTGGCCTTTTCAAAAACCTAATCAGCTGTAGCCGATAGGAATATTGCATTTTTTGTGACTCGTTCCCACGCGAAATGTTTTTTTTTGACATACCAATATTTCTCTTGCCTATTTTATGCGATGTGACCCAACTGTTAGAATTCTTTTGGAATTTTCAAACGTACATTCTAATTATTTGTGTACTCTGCATCAAGGATGTACGATACAATTTCGTAAACAAATTTTCAAAAATTGTGTCATACCTTTGTGGCAGACTTAAACTAGGCACCTAAATATTGAATCTCTTAAGGTTAGCTCCCATAAGAAATGTTACACTAAGTTTATTTTGGGAATATTTTTATGTCATGACATTTTGATTAATTTTTTTGTCTGCAGGGTGTCTTTTAGGGAGCTTTAGTTAAACGTTTCTGGGAAAGTGAAAAAGAATTGTAATTTCATGTAGAATTTAAAAATGCAATAAAACATAGTGACTGCTATTTAAAATAACAAAGTTACTAGCTACTTCCGAAAGTGCACCCATTTTTAAAATATATTTTCCATTGATTCTGGATTCAGAGTAACTCCTAAGTGCAAATTTTCAAAAACCTACCTATTTCACTTTCCCAGAAACGTTTAACAAAATCTCCCAAAAAAACACCCTGTATATTTTAGTCATTTACTTGTGAAAGTACAATATGTGATCAAATTGTTTACTTCTTTTTTAATGTTTTTTACAGATTTATATTTGGAAACTAAAAGTGAAAATAACATAGTGATAGACCAACACTGATATCTGTAGGTATATGAAAGCTAGTCAAAAAACACTAAATAAATACACTTTCGTATTTAAAAATACAAATAAAAAACAGTACAACCGTTTATCTTTAGTACTTAATTATACATTTCCAAGTTTTGGTAGGTTAAAAAAAACATGTCAAACTAAATATTGCATCCTTTCTTGTATTCCCTGGGGAACTTCCATAGGCTAGCCAACTGGATACTTGAATTACTTCTGTTTTGAAAAACGTTCTAAAAACCAATCAATGTTAAAGTAAAATTTACAAAATAAAAAAATGGTCCTTATACCGGGTATGTATTTTTTCGTGTGCCAATATTTGTATCTCCGTTATTTAAGATATTTTGTTAAAGCAAAGGTGCTAATTTTGAAGTTTAAAGTTTGCATAATAGTTGAATCTCAATTCGCAATTTTCAAATATTTTTTTTACTAGAAAACTACCCATCTTTACTAGTTTTACTAAAGCGAGTTGAGAAGAATGGCATAAATTTCTTTTTTTTACTTATGATGACCAATTTTCATTTTTGAATTTTAAGCAGGTAATCTTTTCCAATTAAAACGATATACAAAACCCGATTGTGACGATGTATTACAACGTGAAATTGTTTTTTACTAAATAAACATTATTATTATTATTATATTATTGTTTTCTCTTACGATTTGACTACATTCAAGAGATTGCCTTGTAAACAAATGACAATAATTGCTATCACACATTAATTGTTTTATTTTGGTTAGGACATTCAATTTAAAATATTTTACCAAAATATGTATCTTATCCCAATGCAGTAAAGCGTGGTAATATTAATTGGTGGCCATAATAGCAATAAAAATAAAATAGTATATGGATATTTTAATCAACCATTATATAAAACTAAAATTCTTTACTGAAAAATCCGAAAATGCAAAATGGTCGCCATAAAAAGGTCCAAGTTGTACACCATTCTGCTTAAAAAGTGATTCCATTATTATGAAAACTAAAACACAAAGATGCTTTTATTTTAAGATTTAGTTAGGTATTTATTTATGATGATCATCCCTAATTTGAAATGCAAATTTTACACTTCGTGAGATTAGCTCCCATACATGTACACAAATTAGTTTCCTGTCTATTTGTCCTTTACTCATGATGTGAGGATCGTTTTTTCGAAATTGCAACAAAAATATTTAACCAGAATTTTTTCCCCCACCCACGCTCAAGGATGCTGCACTTTGGAGTAGCTAGAAGTTACTCGAAATGTAAATTTTGCAGTTGTATCACTAGCACAATGCAGAACTGCAAATATTACACATGTGGTCCAGGTCCCCGGTTACTTCTTTTTTGCGAGTTCAAGCGCTTTGATAATAACGCTGCAAATCAATTTCCATACAGGGGGCAAAACTTGTAATAACATTTAATCTTTAATATAGTAAAATGTTTTTTGTATATTTTCCCTTTGTTTCCCATTTAAAAAGATTACAAGCAAAGGATATAGCGCATTGGAAATATGGAGTCCTTGTGAAAATTTTAAATATTTTGGGAAAGTTTGAAACTGGTTCAGATATATGTAGGAAATTATGGAAATGACTAGAACAATGATAAAAACTAAATGTAAGTGGTGAATCATTGGAATACTTGCCAATCCTTCCTAACTTCTTGAAGAAATTCGACCATTTCCTGTTGTTGTTCTTTCGGAAAATTACTTTCAGCAGGTATGCTCCATTCTTCGACGCTCTCCTCCGGCTCTTGTTTGACCGTACAACCATTTTCACTAAACGCACCCTCACTCACACTTGTCCGTAAATGACTATTTTCAACAATTACTTCGTTTTTAATGTCCGTTTTAAAATAATTTGAATGGTTATTTAAGTGACTACCTACATCTAAATTAGTAATTGAGTCTGCGCAACTTTCACTTTTGATTTCACTTGATACTAATTTCGGATCGTATATCGTAAAATCGACATTCCTCCAAAAGTCGTCCACATCGGTCGCTACTCGATCTAAAATGACGCGACCACCGCGCCCCAATCTTCTCCTCGCGAAACCGATGCAACGTCGAGGGTTTGATAACGATGTCAGTGTGAATCGATACCTCTTATCGCAAGAACCGTTCTCTTCTCGCGAACACCACGGCCAGTTACCTTCAGTCTTTTGTGGCTAGAATTATTAACGATTAAAGATAGTAAAGCAAGGAATTTGTAATGGCCCCCCCTTCACCAACAATCCCACAAATTCAAAAAATTAATGCTAATTTGTTGCTCATAAAGAATACAGTAAATTGAAAATGATTTCTTGACCCATAGAAATTGGTTATCAAAAGAGGGCAAATTTGGTGCAAATCTGTACTGGGATATCAAAATCTGCTACTAGGGAGTGTGTGGATTCATTCTCCCTCTTACGGTTTATTGTTAGCAACAAATTCGATGTATTGTCAATTATTGTGTAAAGAACAGTTAGAGCAACAGATCATGTATGCAAATAACTACCGAGCGATTTTCGAAATTGGGTCGCCTCTTTAACTTTTTTGTTTTTTATCTCCATTATGTTATTCACACGAATGAATTTGTGACATTTTGAAGCTGGTTTCTTCTAGAAAAGTTGAAATATTTTTGGGTAAAAATTTTTTTTTGAGAACCAAATGAGGTGTAGGGATTCCATTTGAAAAAATTGATTAAAAGTAAACAATATGAATTTTCAAACTTTGAATGAGTCTGTGTAACCATAAGTGACTTGACCACCTATCAATGACTTTCAATGGTTCAAAGCACTATTTATTTTATTTATTTATTTATTATCCCTCTCTTGTTCTGGGCCTTCAACAGGCTTGCCACCCAATTACAGAGTGACTCGCATAATGCTTTTTAGAGATGCCTCTGCAGAAGGTCTTAAGATTGTTCTATACTACTCCGGTATTTACCTTACGAATTAGGAAAACTGCAGGAAAACCTAATTCGGAGTAGCCAGTAGAATGCTCGGAACTGGTCCAAGGTAATTCCAATCTCTGCCACAGATGAAAAATTGACCTCAACCCAGGTTCGAACACCCGACCTCCAGATTTATAGCCCAACGCTCTACCGTCTGAGCATAAAGCTCTAGATAACAACATAAAAAATAAACCATATAAAAATAAATAAAAATGAAACTACGAAGTCCAAAAATAAATAAAAAATATGTATGTCAAAAAGTGACAAATGGAGTGCGATTGTCATTTTGTATCAAAATAAATAAAAAAAAACAGGGTGTCCCATTAAAAAATCGAAAATTAAGCTCAAATTGCATTTCTTTACTTCAAAAAGTACAAAAATTATAGGTCACTTTTGAAAATCACTCTGTACAAATAGAGAGAGAAAACAGCACTCCCCAGAAGGCTTACCGCGAATGTCGAATTGTCATCAATAAAGTTGGAAGTCCCACTTGTCCCAAATTTGAAAGTTATGTGCCAATAATTGAAGACTAATTAAGATTAGGTAATTTGTGTTCACAAAATTAGAATTTGTGTCCCTATTTTTTCTGTTGAAATTCGAATTTTCATTAATTTTGCAGCATGCGATTTTTTGGTTTTCTAATAGAACGCTAAATCAAATGGACAAATTCGAGAAGCTTGTTTTTTGAATTAAAGACTAATTTGTCCCCACAAGTATGCACTGAACGAATTTTTTTCTTTTGAAATTTGGCAACATGAGATTTTTGGAATTTCTAATTAAAAAAAACGTTAAATCAAAAAATCCGAAAAATGTGTGTAGCTTGCATATGTTTTGAAATTAGCTTGATCGAATCTTTACAAAAAAATAAGTTTTTTAACAATCCTTTGTTGTTCTTGAAGTTATTTTGTGGACTACGAATGGATACACACGTGACAAAATTGATGAAAAAAGGTTTTTCATTTAATGAAAGACGGTTTTTCATTTAATGAAAGACTTTATCAGTAAATGTGGGTTGCCCCTAAATTCCATACACAAATTTGAACTGTATTGCTTTGTTTCTATTTTATAGGAAAGAGTCTCCTGACCACAAAAGCAAAATATGACCACGATTTTAGAATTTTTTGACACCCATAAAAAAGGTGATTAGCAATCTCCCACAATTGTGGGAAGGTGAAAGACTGCCTTCCTAGGCTCTGTAGGGCTACCATCTGGGTCCCGGGGAACCTTACAAACTGGCAAGTCACTCCAGAAGGAACTATGTCAAATCTTAGAATAATTTCATATGAAATTAACTGCAAGACAGCCGTCCAGAAAGGGTTATCACAACCCCAAGGTAATGCATATTCCCCTTTACAAACATCTACTTGGAGAAACACTTACAAGAGCTTCCTTTTGAGTGACGCCTCTCGGGTCCTGCTGACTTATAGGACAAAGTAGATCTTACTTACTCCATGGTGGAGTCATTTGCACAGGCATGTTCTCTGAGGACTGTCAAGATGTCTTATAACCATCCCCGGTGGTACAGGGCGCTCAAAAAGTAGAAAACTCTGTTCAAAAAGACAAAGAGCAAAGCTATAGCAGATTGAGAGGTCTATAAGGTAAACCTAAAACCCGCCCTACATTATCAGTTCCAGCAAGCGCCGCAACTGTCGAGTGAACTGTCATGCCTTAACTGAAAGCAGAAAGTAACTTTCACTCTACACACAAATCAAAAAACATCACTCCAAACCGTTGCATTAAACAATTTCTAAACTACGCGCAAAGTCATTTCTTCTTATTTTCTTGTATCTACAATTTTCAGTAGAAAGAAGTTCGTGTTCTACAAGTCGCAATCAAAAATAACCACAGAAATGTGTTGCTGCCACTCTAATTGTAGTGTTATCGTAGAAGAAAAAGAGAAAATGGCTGAAGGAGTCAATATGAATAGTAAACGAACTTTGATTACCTATTAGTTACGTAAATGCATACTCAAAAAATGAAAATTTAACGATAAATTGGAAGGAAACCTTTGGTACTTAATTAAACAAATAAATTAACTACCAGCCATTTGGAGACTGACAGTTTGAGCTGTCCACTCTATTATTTCCAATGACGCTATCTTTATTTTGGCGCGGCTCGATGAGTGGAGACGCACTACACATACATTTTTAATGCTTACAGTCCATAACTCAGCCCAGGAGTTTCGTCGCGCTGAAAGTTCGCAAGCCGGGCCTCAGTTCAGTCCAAGCTTAGCGTGAAACATCCATACACATTTAGGCCTGGATTGAACCTGACTGAAAACTGACAAATAACTGTGTGTATAGGGGAAGCATAAGGCAGCAGGACGTCGGAGAGAGGCGTGGAAGAGTTTGCAGCGTTATAGAATACACCTCCTCTGCATCTCGTTTAATAAAATTTTAACAAAGGGTCATATTCCCAGCTAGCCTCAGACTAGAGGATGGTTGCGACATGGACAACCTCTCAGAGACAGCAGAGGTACTGAGGGACGCTCACTTTCCCGGAGCCATCACAGCGCCATACCCCACCTGGACAGAGGTAAGCCCCTTCATACCCACAGAGAATGACTGGGTAGTTGCCAGTTAGATGCTGGATGTGGCGAGATTGACCTGGGCAGTGAAATTGTTCTCAGCATACAAATCACCAGGATTGGATAGCATAATACCGGTCCCCCTACAACGGGGAATGGATGTTATTGTCATCTACCTAGTGAAAATATATATAGGGGCTCTATTGCTTTCAGATACATACCTAAACAATGGAGGAAGATAAAAATTGTCTTTAGCTATACCGAAAGCATATTGCCCAATCAGTTTGATGCCTTTTCTTCTCAAAACACTTGAAAGACTGTGCGATAGATACATAGGGAATTTCTGCTGCACCCTAACCAACACGTATACTCCCCAGGAAGATCTGCACTGCGCCATAGGACAGATTGAGAGATCGCTGGACTATAAATAGTCCACAATGGGAGTCAAAGATATAGAAGAGACTTTTGACAAAATAACCTTCGAAACAATGAAAATGGCTTTACGCCGCCATTGCATAACGAAAGTCGTACAAGGCTGGATTGCGTAGCTGCTGAGTCTCAGAGCAGGGAACATCAGCGTTGGCGACAAAATACTAGGTGCACAGTGGGGTGCTATCACCACTTTTGTGGATCTTACAGTAAATGGTCTCTTCTGTCGCCTCCATAACAGTGGCTACTATTGGGGTATGTGGATGATATATCCATACTAATAGCGAGCAAATTAGAGCTACTCTATGCAGACTGACCACAAAGCAAAGTATTTTATGGTCCAGACCCGGTTCTTCAGCTTACAATTGCAATCTTAATAACTCCAGACACCCAAACCCAGAACAGGGATAGGCATGTCACTACGCAAGAGAAACCTTCAAAGGACCATCTCGTAGCGTGGCGAGTCTTTGAAGACGGCTATCAAGAAGGAAGCCTAGGTTACTCGTGAGCATACTCTCTGAGCACTGCAAACTTAACAAACACATGCACCGCATGGACTTGGTAAAATCACCATCTTGTAGAGGATGGATACAAATTATAATTTTGTGAGTAGAAAGTAGCCACGTTATAGGCATATTAATTTCAAATTTGGGACAAGCGGAACTTTAAGCTTTATGTGTAGTTGACTCAGTTACACCATTTTTGAATATATACTATTTTTGTTGGAAGGGGGCCAACTTAATACATTTGAATACATACCATATGGTAGGTACACATCTTGTTGCGACGAAAGGCGAACTGCCCTTCATCTTCAACATCTTCTGGTTCTGGAGAAGCGTGGGGCAGAAGCTCTTCGTCAGAAGACAAATTACCGAAATCGAGCATGCCCGATCCTAATCTATGATTTGATAATTTGTGTTTCCTCTTTTTGTACTGTCTCTTTTCCTTACGAGGTATAATCTGGAACGTTCAATTATTAAACGGGGAAGGTGAATAGCATAAGATACGAACTTCATCTTTAAGAATAGGCTTGGACGACCATCCCTGATTGTAGTGGTTATGGAAAATAGGCGTGAAAGCGGGACGTGACGACTTAATTGCCGATAATTCGGCAATAACGCTGCCACTAAAGTCCTTCGCTTGATACCTCTTTTCGAACACCTCCACCGTCAGATGTACAAACTCCCTCTTCATTTTCTCTCTCCTTTTGATTAGCTCCAACAAGGTGACCGCCCGAGATAGATCCCTACGTAGTTTAAGCATTTTCTCGTACGACGACTCATCATTTTTGCGATTTTTCCGGGTTTGCATTTTTTCTGTTCTCCGCCTAAACGCTATATACGGATTATTACCCGCCATACCCTGTCGGTGTTCTGTTTTGACGTGCAAAATCAACGGATGTTGCTAAAAATGAGATCGTTAGAAGTACACAATGCGCAGAAACTAGTCGAGACATTCTACTACTTCTTTTTTATGTACACTCTCTAATATTTACCATCAAATTTCTGCTCACCGTTTTCAGCCTCTTATTCAGCCAATAATCGAACACAGCAATGATGAGATCATCGTCCTCTTTAAGGAGAGCTTTGGCCTCGTTTAGTGTAACGACTGTCTGTCCGCTGCTTTTCTCCAGCTTATCCATCATCTCTTCGAACTTCAATGGTGTTAATTCCAATCTTTGCGTTTGAGACATTAACCACCTTTCATCATCAGAATCCATATCATAGTCGATGATATCTTGTTCCATTGTAAAAGCTATTTAAACAAAAAACACTTTAACAAAACGAAACAATTTTGTTTTCCGTCAAAAGTAGGTAATTTGTTTATTTTAAAAGACATTCACTAGTGCATTTTCTATCAAACAAAGTCATAATGAAGATTCAAACTAGTATGGCAATCCAATTGGCCACCATTGGAAGAAAAATGAAACATTGTCCATTCTCATTATTTTCCACTTCCTTAAATTAAGGAAGGAGAGGGTGAAGCAAAGGCTGCTATCAGAAACCTTGTGCCGTTCCGACTGCAGAGATATTCAAATGGCTTTCCACCCATAAGTCACAGCCCAGACACGATAGGCAATGAAATTTATTATTTTATATTTGTTTCTTAGAATAAAAAAAGTGGTGGTATGTGATACCATTTTAATTGATTGATATTTTGTAAAAACAGCCAACAAACAAAAAATATATCAGTAAGCTCATTCATTCAGTTTCAAAGTCTAAGGACTGACCCAATTACCCAAACACTTACAAGATATTTGAAAATCATGTTTGAATTTTATTTTTTTAACTACCCTTATACCCTGTCTATATTTTACAAACTTTTTTACTAACTATAGACCACAATACATTATAGAGGACAAGCATTTCCTTTATTGTCTAAAAACTGACACCACCTCCCTTAATTTAACTGCACCTCCCTGATGTATTGCCTTATATGTCTCCAGTTTCTGTGTGAAGTGAGTAATTTAATTTTCTTAAAAATTGCAGTTTATTCCCCAAAATCCTTCATGAAGAAATATATGTAGTTTATACTTGCATAAATTCCGCCCGTCCACGGGTTTCTGAGATCTCGTAGAAGGCTGCGGTTCATCATCGTTCAGTTATTACATTCACTATACCTATCTGTTATGCATTTCGTTTTATTTTAGATTTTCGGTCGGCAACCTGCGGCCCTTTTGATATAAAGTTTATCTTTTTCGAAATTTACTTGCAGCAAATAATTAATTTGTGATACTTGTTTACTTTCTGCCTCGCTTTCTGACATTCCTTTGTTTTTTATTAAAACAGCCTACTCCCATGTATAAACATGTAATTAATTAATGGATAGGTACTTTTGTGAAAAATATTGAATAACTTAAAACTACAACACATCTTATAAAAATTGAAGAGAATACAAAAGACAATCGAATAGTGAAGTAAGTTTGGAAATTTTACAATTTCCTTGCGAACACCCTGTATCACTAAAGCCAACTTTCTCATTATCAGAGTGTTGCCCTTTACTCGGATTAACATTATTGATCAAATGTATTTGTTAACTTCAAAATCAGGCTTGCCTATGGAGATTTACTCGGAAAAAAATTAATAAGATGGCAACGTTGACAAAAAACCAAAACATGAGGGTTAACAAGTGTCGTAAAAATGGGACGCCCTGTACATTCAAAAATAACTTTTGTAGATGCGCTACCATCTATAGTTCACATTTGACAACAGATTTTTTTAATATTTTTTAACAGGTATGAGCTAGGAAAAACCAACGCACTGTTGCAGGACCCTGTATATAACCAAATACTATAATATTGAATCGAAAATTTTTGTGGCTCTTAAAAACCTGGGAAATTTTGACTCTTCCGTTTCAATAGGTTGCTGATAGGGAATGTAATAAGTGATCAATGTAAAATTTTTTTCTATAAAAAATAAACCAGGTTTCATTTGAAAAAAATTAACTTTTTAAGGTTTAAAGTTATTAAAATTGAATTGACCATTACTTTTAAAATACCCTGTAAAAGGACGATTAAAATTTAAGTCATTTTCACGTAGTATCAAGTCATATTAAAAAAAAAACTGTTTGATACTAGGGATGCCGCGGGTACCTAGCAACTACGTGGTATCCAGCCATTTTTGCCCAATCGCGACCTTTGTAAAAAAATATAAAAAATCTTACAAAAAACGTAAATTGGTTTTAATTTTCATTTTCATTACATTATCCCAGCTATTATCATACACAATCAAATTAAACTTTCATACTATTTTTATTATTATATAATACAACAAAAAACTACCTCTTTTTAAAATAAAATCCACACAATTAATTTAGAAAAATACTAAACCGACAAGCAGGTTACTGTAAAATGCACTATACCGTACTTGTTTTTTACTTTTGACCTCTAAGTTAACAATAGTAGTAATCGTAGTTACTGGTGTCTCGACGAACATTTTACAAAAAAAACCACACCATTTCACATCAAACCGTTTGGGATAAAATCGATGTATGGACGGGCAGAGGGATAAGACATTCCCATAATGTGCCTTTACAAAATAGTAGCTTGCTGTACACAGTACTAGCAGGTGACCATAAATAAATTGCAATAACTTCTCGTTTAAAATTCTCATTTTTAGGGGTATTATAGCAGTTTTTATGGTAGTCAAATTATAGTTATATTTATAGTCGGATATCCGATACCCGGTCACTGTTGTGTATTAGCATGACATTTTGGAAAAGTAGGAGTTGCTGTATTCCTATATAGAATAATATAGGTACGTTTATTATTTTTGATAAGTCGTATATACAAGATGTGTGACAATGAATGTCTAATGTAAGAACCTGTGATACTCATCTACATAATTTTAACTTATCTATATGTTGTGTCACGTGAGTTTAATGTTTTTTATGTATGACGCGTCCTATGTACTTGTTGTATGCCAAAGGAAAAGAATTGAATTGAATCTCGTCGTTAAATATACAGGGTGATCCCAACTATGATGTTAATACGGAAGGGGCCAATTCTTTGGTTTATTTTATGACTAAACGTTCGTATAAACATAGGCCGCAAACAGTTCGTTACCAATCTACAGGGTGTTAAAATTTCAAGATTTTTTAAGTGTTTTATATTTCCTGAATTTTTTTTCGCTTAAATTTGAAATACGTCTTAAATCATTGTCGTGTCAATGGTAGTGAGATACTACAAGGGTGCTGTTTTGTCAGGAGTCATGTTCTATTTTCTACCCCTGAACTTTTTTATTTGGATCATCCCTTGTTTCTATTGGTCTTGATAGGTCACAGATTTGAAATTGCATCTCGTGTTTGCATATGTTTATAAATTCAAGGCATCGAAGTGTTGTTTATATGAACTTTTAATCATAAAATAAGGCAAAGAATTAGCCCCTTCTGTATTTAGATCCCATTTAGGAACACCTTTTATATAGTGTACACAGCAAATTTTGTAAAATGTTTCCCAGAAAAGAATTGCAGTTGGAATTCTTTTGGAATTGTCAAAAGTTCTTGGACACTGTTTTTTCAAAAATGGGAAACGAACACCCAACAGAGTAGGAGATTGTGTGGTAATCTTAGCTTATTTAAACTTTGTCGTCCTGTAGTTGAATTTTCCACAAGGACAATACATTTAATTATTATTATGAATTGAGTATTACCTACTTCATTTGTTAATGTTTTGTAATGTTAGTCAACTGCTCTGTGCTACTTTTCTGTCCATTTTCCTTATGCCAGAGAGCTAAATTTCTTATATAACCCATGGAATAATCGTTTAGGGATTTTGCACTAAAGTGCAGCACATTTTCAAATTTTATCGTCGGTTTGTCACACTTATGGTATACCATACAAAACCGATGTAGACAAAAGTTCAAAGAAAATAAACTTATGACATTTCCATGTTTGTATATTTTCTATGCACTAATTCAGGGGTGCTCAATCGCGAGTGCTGTTTGAGTCAATCTCTAGAAATACCTATCAGTAGCAGATATATTCTTTAAAAGCAATGACTCCCCAGTTGAATTTTGATTTATTGAGGAAGAATTATCAAATATTTTGGGCGAATCTGAAAGATGTTTTTAGTATGAGTCATCTGTTTCGGGTACATGCAGGTAATAGCTACTGACATTGCAAATTAGTTTAACATGGACTCATCTTCGGTTGATTTGGGATATGTGAAGATGAATATCCGAATCGAGATCCGAATCAAAAGCAAATCGCTCTTCAGTTGGCGGCAATGTTTGATGCACCTTAGTTGTGTGATGAAAAGTCATACCTACGTTTATGTAAAATGTATAATAAATTTCCAAACTCTTTTAAGTCTGCCATAACAGACCACATTAAATTGAAATTAAAAGAAATGTTAATTCAAGAAACTTGTTACTCAATTGATGAAGGCTTTTTGCACTATTGCGAATTTGAAGTGTAAAATTCTCTTGTATTATTAACACATATAATAATAATAAATAATAATAATTATTATTAGTAACTACAAGGTTTGGTCAAACTTAAATTGGTTAAATCAAAAGTTAAAAATATTTGTTCATTTAAGAAATACGGGGGAAAATAAAAAAGTTGTCAATTTCAAAGTGACCCTATAATTTCTTAATTAAAAGAGATACAGAAAAACGTTTTTTTATAATGATCGTTGAGTAAGTACACAGCGTCAGGTAAAAAAGTTATCGGACGTAACCTCATTTTTTGAATGGAACACCCTGTATACTTTGATCTAAAAAGATACCGCATTTTAAGTGATGTCACCCACAGCTTACTGGAATTGAACTATACTTTTGTACAGATTTGTATGAAAGCAAGTAATTTTTAATTTTATTTGACTTTATTTTTGGGTGCACTTTCGGCCGTAACAGCTCTAGTCGTAACCCACTAAACACACCTACAAAACTTCTGTAGGTACCCAAGCCCAAATTCAAAACGAGAGATAGAGACCTTTTTGTTTGTACCCAAGCATGTACTCACTCCGGTATTGATTTATATTTTATTATAAAAGCAGTACGATAGTTAAATATAATGCAACCTAAATAAAATAAGTAGATCGACGAAAAACAATTATGAAGGATTGTATTACCAACGTATCGCACTCATAGACAAACAGGAACCGGAGCAAATTGGAAAACGATTGATTTAGTCTTATCATTAGGCCGTTACATATTGGGTTCCAAAAAAGTAATTAATCATATCCGAGATCATATCTTAAGAGTCAACCATTGACTTTGGTCCATAAATATCAATGATGACATCTTTTGAACAAAAAGATATTTAACATTAAAAAGGTTGGTGCATAAAAAAATTGAGTTTAGTCGTTTTCATGTAATATTGGTGCATAAATAATTATTTTACCAACCTAAAGGGAGGTAAAACAATGTTTGATAGTTGCGTATGTTAAAAAGTCAACGAACAAATGAAAATAAAAGTGAAGACAAAAGCACTGTCGGAGGTTGTGCTAAAAATAAATGTCTGCCTACTTAGTGCACAATTCTATATCTATCTGTATGCAGTTTCTCAAAAATTAGGAGAGTGGTGAAACATACATCCATCCGTCTGGATGATTAAGCATATAGAATGGAGTGTTGAAAGAGGGTGTTCATAAATAGTAATACATATTAATATTTCACACAATAACTCAAATGAGACAAAAGAGGATACTGAACACTGTGGATCAATGAGTTCCATTGAGATCCCTTTTGGAAATCCGCAGAATATTTATGCTACAATGTCAATCCAGAAAATAATTTCCTTGATATTTGAGAGAATTTTGTGATCTATTTTTAATGTCAAATGGTGCTCAATAAAGTGTTGACCCTCAAAATATGTTGACTATATGACGAACTCACAGTCAGGGAAATCATACATGATTACTCAAATACAAAAATGTGTACCATAGAGTACCATATTCCAAACCATCTTCTTAGGCTTAAAATTAGCTTATACCTACGATATATATAAATCTTTTATCTGTCGACTATTACCATAATTAATATGTTATGGTTTGCAGTGTTCATTAACTGTAGTGACTGGAACGTCTTTTCCAAGAACTGTAGCAATGTTTAGAGAATGTTAGGGAATTTAATGCTGTACAAGACTTTTGCAGATACAAAGTTTAGCAAAACTTGTGTATAGTGTCTGCATGTGGCACATGTCTGCACAAGCTTTTCCCTTTGGGGAATAGTTATCGATATAATTAGATTTGAGTGTATTGTTGTGGTTCTTATGGCCCTCTTCCAGAAATAAAGGATGCAGTTACCCATCTAATATTTTCCTATCCTTTTCAAATGATCATGGCAAGCAAAATAGCTAGCTTTTCACATGTCCTCAGAAAAGAGCAAAAGTATCTTAATTGGCTTGTTTCTTGATCTCATAATTGCGAGCATAATTGCAATGCCATATTCTTTGCCAGTAGCGAACAAACCTTCAAGATTCAGTTTATGGAGAAATACATAAACCTTATAAAAGCAACAAGAGAAAGAAAACACTAGCTTTGCGAACTTTTTTATTTAAAACAATTCTAGACTGTATCGTATGAAGAGCATAAAGATGAGAAGAGATTCGAACAGCTGTTTAATCACGAGAATGGTATTAGAAGTATAGATTTATTACAAACGAGAGCAATTCGGAAGTTACGATTGCCAGCTCAGAATGCAAATAAATACACTTCTGTGTTAGCATAACCTCACTTCACTTTCTTATAAACAAAATCACCATAGCTACACAAATAAACATAATACCTACTCATGCTCTCTAAAGCAATATTCTAAATAATTGTAGAAAACTTACGTTGCATATGAATAAGTTGTCGAGGTTGCTTATAGTTTGCGGGATAGAGCTTTTGATAGGCCTCTTCATCTGAAATGGCAGTCACCTCGGGTGTGGGAATGATAAGCCCCGCACAAATTGCACGTTGCAAATGATGCTCCTAATAAAGTATTTATTGTAAATACTCGCTAATGAAAAAGGATGGTTCAGTAAAAGTTAAAGGTAAGTGCTACATGAATTCGTTATAATCAGCTGACAGCTCGAGAAATTATATTAATAGCGCTTAAATTTGAATTTTACTCGTAAATCGCTTATCAAATTTGTATTTAAGTGAAAAATTGCTGTTAAAATGTTGTTTTGTATTTGTATTTTGCCGGGCGCATGTAGCGCCAATGAAATCCAATATGGTTGACACTTTCCTTTAAACAACTGTCCGGGATGTCAGATTCATGTATAAAACTTACACATTCCTCCTCTTTTTCCATTCCAGACGGCATTTGAGGAACAGCCCGGTTAATCGCTGAGTAATCAGGAAGATCCGGGAGTTCCTCCGCCATGAAAATTGGCATTGGTTTGCTAGCATCGAGGGCCCTCGCCCTAAACGAAAGCTTGGACATATTTGTTGACAGCTCACACCACACGACAAGGCCAACATATAAATACACCTTAAAATCGACCTTCCCGTGCCTCGGACCGTCCGAGACGGGCACTAAACGATTCTTTGTATTCTTTAGTACGTTCCCATTGTTTTTGTTTACACGCACTCAGTCACAAATACAGTAAAACAACTTCGAAACTTTGCATGTTAAGCGTGTAATACAGATAGCCATCATGGCGGCTCTGCCTTGGAACCATATAAATTTTACAACCAACACGCAGTGCGCGGGAATCTTTTACGCATCTAGTGTAGAGTGTGGTTCATTCATACTGAATGTATCCAATATTTATATATTACCATAACAACAACTAATCGAATTCGCATAATTACATTCGATGTACGGAAGGTATTTCCTTATCACAAATCGTCACCTCGCATGCAAAAATAACCCTCAAAAACCGTGAATAAGATACAACAAAGTGCCTGCATTGACTAGCGAGTTGAACAACTCGTATATTAAGATGGACCCACACGAATAGTTCCGAGATGGAAAAAACTATTAAAATTCCATTATGATTAATTTTTCTCATTCCAAATTATTTGCACTTCGTTATTTATGGCCAAATTCGTAGTTACGCCGGCAACGTATTAAATGACAACTCGTAATATACTTCATTTTCTTGTGAAAAATCTCGAATCGTAACGTACCGACATTAGAGCGATATTTTAGAGTGGGGGTGAATACACGGAAATTCCCACTACTTTTCAGGGCAGGGACGTTGTTACCACATATGACGTAATTGCTACACGTGGAGGTTTCCCAGTTTGGTGACTAATTTTTCGATACTACTCAGTACACTATGCGACATCTACTGGACGTATGGTTCGTTGTGGTAGAAAACTGTAATTTAGGATTTTTCACATAAAACAGTGGCGTAACATGTGCCCGGTTTTTAGCGCTGAAATATCAATCAACCTTTATTTAAGCGTTTTATGTGGCACGAATCAATTGAATTGGAATGTAATTACACCAAACTTTCTTTTGTAATAAAAAGAATGCACTCTATAAACAATAAGCAATTAGGTAGATAGGTATCATTGCATAGATATATAAGGTGGAAAAAGGAATAAGAAATATTTCATGATGGTAATATGGGAAAAAAAGTTCGCGTAAGCATCCGCCTAATTCTTTCTTGGTTTGATGGCGTTGACTTTCATACACACACTATGACATTCTTATTTTAAGACATTTAAAAGAAGTTCATGAATTATCAACTTCAGGAATGACTTTCAGCTTTCAGTCTAAGTGATGCGGGAATAATACAATAGTAATGCCCCAGATATACGTATAATGCCGAAAACCCAAAAGTTCTATGATATTCCGTTGCTATGAGGTCTCGATCGATTTATAAAAGGCGCCCAAACAGCCGAAAGTTAGTGAAACAATAAGGTGCTTGTTGAGAATCAATCATCAAATGCGCAAAAAATTATCCTTTTCCGTTCCATTGTAATAATCGTTCACTTGATGAATAGAGTGAGCTGGTCTCTCTCTTTTTATGGTCGGTGCCTATCGGTTTATACCCTGGTTCATACTCTGTGATCAAATTTTGTAGGAATGGTACGTGTGCCCAATTAAAATTGTAGGTAGTAATAAATTACGTTACGTTTCTACAAAAAAAAATTTCAGTTACATCATAATTATTGTTTTAAAGGTGGGCAGGAAACGTTGATTACACCACGACGGTGGTATTCCCCTTATCAAGTTAGTGATAGTAATGTCCTGCGGACATACATTGGGAAGTACAATATGCAGTGCAGATTCGAAAGATGTGGCTCCCTCACTACTCAAACTCAATGTAGCTATGAAGTCCGGTTTTTATTTTTAAATAAAAGAAAAGATCTCAGCATTGGAAATTCATAAATACCAGATTAATATCTTATTTTATAGTGCAAATTTCAGTAAAATTTGCATTTATTTCCTAGAAACACATTTAGCTTGATGAGCAAGAATGTAAATTTTGGCAATTCCTGTCTGGTCCTGGTGTTTCAACCAGAACTGGCTCTACCGCTAACTTTCTAGCTACAAAACGCTCTAAACTAATTTATTATGAAGCCCTTTTTTTTCAGGATTAGGTATAATCTTCAATTGAGAAAATGGAGAACAGAAAATTGAACCTCGGACCATCATATCGAGATATTCAATAAAATAACATTTTTTTAATGGGCATATCACCGCATTGGAGGAGGAGTAATCCCACAAAATATCAAACCTTCTAAAATCTAAATTATTTCCATCATACAACAATCGTTGAGCCTTCGCTTTTACTTTTCGTTTATTCTCTTATACATGGTTGCCATTGCCATACGTCTGATAATGGAAAAAGAACACGTGATTTGATATAATTCGTTGAGTGTGCTCCACATTTTTTTTTCGATCTGCTTGAGTTAGTTTCCTAACCATTTAATACATGCTTCCATAAATTACTTAATGGGTAATTTTTAACAATTTCAAAACATACAGAATTATATCTAGGTACTCAAAATCGGATTTTTTCGGATAAACTCAACCCTCTTGGAGCGGATTATGAAATTGATGTGCTTCCTTTTAGAAAAGATTTGTTTCGGCCGAGGATCCTCGGACCTGTTGCCTTGTCAATGTTTGATTGATGTAATTGGCAACTCCACAAAGTAGGAGAAATGTGTTACAATAGTATATTGAAAGACAAGTGTTACAATGCGACCTATTGTAATACGACTATCTTGTGGCACGAGTGGCGACGCCAAGCGTAGCCACGAGTGTCCGCAAGATAGGAGTATTACAATAAAGCATTGTAACACGCGTTTTTCATACTATTTTTTCTATTTCGGTGCTTTAATATCATTATCAGAAACTATAGGGAACATTAGAACTAACATGTTTTATGTTGGGAACACTTTTTATGCCGTTAAGTTTTAGGTTGGCAGCGTAGTAAGACTGACATTTTGAAGTTCAAACATGGAAGTACCCAACGAAGTACCTACTTGTACTAACTAGTAACTGCCAACTTAAGAGATGAGTTACCAAAAAAAAACGACTATAATCACTGTCTTTGTACAACTGTTTTCGGCCCAAAACAGTTGTACAAAATCATCATTGTGACACCGAAATAGAAAAATATTATTATTCATATACCTACATGAGCTATCACTTGAGTTTGGTGGTGCAGCCTTTTTTAATTAAAAATTGTAAATTTATATTTGAGTCTCGTGTAATAGTCCCAAAGGAATCACGATTACACCCAGTTATCATCCATTAAAGTAAAATAATTGAACGAACTCGTCTGTACATTTTTATTGCCATCAATCGACTGCGCGCGTTCTTGTGCGCGACCTTTACGCCATCTCATGTTATATTGTACATATACAAGTAAATTAACTTAAACACTACATATCCCCCGCACTAAAATTAAACTTAACTCTTAATTATTCGATACCTAATTATATCTTAGTCTATCGGGTTCTCTACGTCGCCTTTGTGGTCGTTCAGGTACAATTTCCTCATTTGTAATTTCCACTTCCGAAAAAGTAGTTTCTGGAGAAAGAACTGCAACCTCGGTTGCGTCCTGGTTTTCCATTTTTGGCGAATCTAACATTACATCATTAGTGACCTCTGAACCCTCCTTTTGTGTCCGGTCAATATTTTGTGAAAAGTGACTATTTGGCATTTCCTCATGATTAATTTTGCGTATTTGATTAGCATGTCTTTTCGACAAAATATTCCCGTGCACCTGTACAATGTAAACATTTCTACCTTTTTTACAATTTATTTTTGCTTTGGTCCATCTAGGTTTACTGAAACTATAATCTCTAACAAACACATCTTCACCTTTACAAAAATTAACAATCCTTCGTCCTTTATAATACCTCTCATTTTGCGTTTGTCGTTTCTTTAAATTTGCACGTACAATATTTACATCCAAATTATTTCGAACATTAAAATTAGGTTTCAATAAATCTAATCTAGACCTCAAAGGTCGTCATTAAACGAGCAGGCGTTTCATCTGTCGAGCAATGTCTTTTTTTTTATTCGTTACGAACGAGGGTTAGGCACAATTAATGAAATTCGAGAAGATTTGAAAAAACCGAGTTGAGACCAGGGCCCCGGACCCAAATGAAATATCGGTTCCGGTTCTGTTTATATTTAAGCGAAAATATTTATAACGGTTCCGGTCCGGTTTCGGTTCGAAAAAGAAATAACGGTTCGGTTCTGCGCATTTTTTTCGGTCCATAACGGTTATTTTCGGTTCTAGTTTTTCAGAAAGTATGGCATTCAAAAAATTCAAGAGGGATATAGGAGGAAGAGGGAAATATGTATTTACACTTAATTTATTACTAAAAAACGGAAAATTTTATCTTCTAAAACCTCGCCCCTCCTTTTTTATTTTTTTTAAGTAGTGGCTAAATTAGTGCCACCGCCACCCGTAATGCCTTCAATTTCGACACCTTATTAAAAATTTATAATCCACCGATGGCAATCATAGAGTAATATTTTATCAACTTTCAGGACGTGGTTGCCGGCGCGTCCTTCAACTTCCAATAACCTGTTAAGAACCGTAAAAAAACCGAAAAAAGTAATATAGGTTCCGGTGTTCAATACGTTTTCATTTCTGAAGGAATAACGTTTTCGGTTCGGTTTTCGGTGCAGAAAAAATACCGGTTTCGGTCCGGTTTTCGGTTCTTTTTCGGTCCGGTCCGCGTGCCTGGTTGAGACATGGTCATTTGAGAGTGTTTTAGAAAATATTCACTTCCATTGAAATAATTTCTATCTGAATCTTGTAAAGTAACAGTATCTGATGCTTTTGTTGTTCGATAAACTTTTAAACATTCATCCATTTCTATGTTGAATGACTCCCATGTAACACTTTCTACTAGGTAGGACTTATTTCGCACCCACAATGAGGTGCGCCATCTTGTGACATACTTAGTTACGACCTTGAAAGGGCCATATCCATAACAAAAAATCTAATTGAAAACTGTCACTTATTCCTATTATTCATTGGCGAAAAAAATGTGAATTTGAGAACTTTCTAACACATTTTTCAAACATGAACATACCCCATGCGTTTTAACCGCCCGTCCATCCGTGTGTATCAAGTGTGACAAAATCTCAGCACTAGGAAGACGTAGATGTCACGCTTCATAAATAAATGCCCCCCGTTAGTGCAGCAATAACCAAATTTTCCAAACTGGTTTTGGATGATCCCCAAATTTGGGCTAAATCTTTATTTATTTCACCGATTTCGTTGGGCGCCTTTTGGTTAAGTTAGTTCCCCATATCATTTATATGCAATTATAATTAGAGTTGTGGAGACCCTTACCCCTCCTTAAAGATCTAAAATTCCTGAATTAGTTCCGCCGAAAATCAATGGAAAAGGCCCCGTCAAATGTTCTGAAATAAAAACTCCCAACATTGACTATAGTCACAGATTAAATTAATTAAATTATTAACCAATTTTGTACCAATACCCAGTAGTCTATTCTTAATCTGTACTTCCTGATGGGAAATACTTCTATACAAAACTCTAAGTCGCACCATTGACTAGGTATTAGTCAATGTTCGCACTCAAAATGGGTTAGTGGGTATAAAACATGTTGAATATTTTCCTCTGCATTTAATAAATTAAAAATCCCCTTAAATTTATAATTGTAAGGTTTACCAAAAAATTCTATTTCGGAAAGTTTCAGATCTATTGCGCGAGTATAAAGAACGACCAAAACTCAAATCAGAACTCCAATCGGCTGCAATGCAATAATCTATAGCTATATTATCATCATTATTATTAATTTCAAGCGGCAGAAAACGTAGTCTGCTCTGCCTCTGTCATAGAAACTACAATTTCCTGACAGAAAGTAGGCATGAAACTGAAGGCTACAGGACGATTTTGGGTAAAAACATATTAAAAAATTGGAACTACCCGAACATTGCAATCGCGACCCCTGACCTATTATGGTGTATGATGAAAATATTGATGACGTTTTTTGTGTAATGGTGAACGATGTATTTGTTAATGTTGATTAACAGTTCTCTACTACATTTAAATCCTATTGTAACAATTCAACATCATAATTACATGAGACCTTACTTACTATATATTTTTATGTCGCTTGACTTGAGACATTTTACTAAATTATTTACACAAATAGATTAACGGACCTAAATCATTTCCTTGAGCTACCCCGGCTACTTTATCCATTCTAAAAACATTCAATGCACTCTAGTGGAAATTTGCGTAATCAATTAAAAAGTTAAAATGATTTTAAATATTTCTAATGCCAAGGAAAATACTCAAAATTCTTAATACAAATATTGCGTTCTGACTTAAGTTTCCTATAGCCCCTTTTTTGCGCTTTCGATGATACTTTTTGTCATGACAATTTTGCGTTTAACCCTAAAATATAAAAACAGTTTCTATTCAATATTCCACGAGTTTCCTTAAACATTTGCATAAGAGTTTTAGTTTTTTGGCGGAATTCTGGAATTCCAACCACAATTCCCATTCACCCTACACAAGGTGTACAATTATTACGAGTAATTATAAGATTTTCTGTACAATGTGTAGTTTTAGTAAAGAAGTAAACTATAGCCAATACCTACGGGGAGTTTTTATTTCAGACCATTTGACGAGTACCTATGTATATTTGTTCAGCGATTTTTCGCGCAAATTACTATGAAACTGGCCTCTCATATTTTCGAAATTGTTTTTTATGACTTAATTGTAGGAACTCTGTCTTTGTAGCATTTATCTAGAACCTTACAGGAGAGTCTTCAGAAGTCTATAATTACAATTATACAAATGTTGGGCTAACTTCATATGCCCTGATGTGAAGTATAAAAATGGGCCAAAGTCTGCCAAAGAACGAAATAAAATATGATGACAATTATTACCCAACCCACCCTGTAGGTACATATCTTCTTTTCTTACACGAAATTGTTACGAAGAAACTGGTCACTCTCAATATGAATAATTTGGAATTGCTATTTAAATTTACTACGCCATAAAACCAATACTGGCAATAGTCCTCGAACTTGATACCCACATACTCGTAGATTCGCAACGAGTGTTAAGCGAACGCAAGTTGTATAGGTCGGGAGCTAAGCTAATTAACTAAAATTTCAAATCCGGATAGTAACGTAGAAATTGAACGTAATTAATACGTTTGTTTAAAAATAACGATTCCCTACGATCGAAACTTGGCTGACGATTTCCATTTCCGCGTATATAGTAAAGGGAGACTTCAATGACGCGTCAGAATACGACACCAAATTTTGGATGGCGTCAGGATTGTCTCGCCGACCGGATTTCTTGTATAATAAGAAGCTAATATATGAATCAGGAATTTATGCACAGGCGGATTTCCAGGACACCACGGTAATGCTGTAGTGGGTAGGGAAGGAAAAAATTAATTACCATTGGGAATTGCTGCATTGCAGCGAATGTGACTGGAACAATTTTGAAAAGATCTCGATGGCGCCTAACAATAGCAAGACCTTGCGACTGTGGACAACCTTCACGAGGTAGGAATTTGAAGTATGTGTAAGTCCGGCACTTGGCATCATAAGAGGCGACAGGAAGATCTAATCCCTATATAAAAGCGGAGAGGAGTTATCTAATATCCCTTGATAAAGGTGCATTACATTGACGATTGGGATGCATCGGCGTTTTAAATGCATTGAACAGCTTGCAGACCACCGGCGGCGGCGCCTTCCTAAACTTAAAATTTGTTAAGTCAGTCGATAATTATATAATAATTTAAAATAGCTGGCTTTTACATGGAAGGCGCCAAATATTATCTTCTAAAGGAGTGTCCTTCCATTCTTGTACGTTTCTTCCTCAATTTACAATACCCAAATTGTAAAGTGCGTTATAATCCAAAAATTACTAATTAGCCTCGCCTAATCAATCGTGAAAGTTAAGTAATCGCACAATTCAAGACTCTGCGTCCTTCAATAACGTCGGACAGGCGGACGCCGTTTTTCTGACAAATTAATAAATGAAATATTAATCCATTCAACCGAAAATCGGTAATGCTCTTACTCAATTTCATTTTCTGTTAGTTAACGCATTTATTATTTGATATAGCCCTATCACATCATCTGTACCTATGTAAAAATTATTCAGTAGATATTCGTAAGTAACCGGTTTAGATTTTTTTTCCAATTTCTTGGCGCCATTATTTACATCGTCCCCACACGTGTCTATCGATATGTACAATTAATAAAACATAATTTAATTTCTGTTTGATTGGAAACCTTCGTTTCCGGTTCGAATTCGGTCACTATTAACACTATCCTAGGTATCCAGGGGTCTCGTCCCGATTAGCGATCCTGGAATTTATTTGTGTTGAGTTATGTTGTTATAATAATTATGAGTTATGATGATAATTAACTAAATGAATTGATTATCCTTGAAATTGGAACACATATCTTCAAAACAAAAATTCTATTTTTAAATGTACCTATCTAATGTTCATTTGTAATGACTAATGGTTCCAAATTGAATTTTCATTTACTTGAGGAATGTAGAAAGATTTGCAATTAGCAAAATAACATAACTGGAAAACAAGATTAGGTTAGAATTCATGATTTCAACTTGCAAAATTCATGTCAATACCCTTGGAATACCTACAAGCACACATTTGGAATGGCGGCTACAGTAATAAATTGTAATAATTAGTTCAGTTTGTAGTACGATGCCTTATACGAAATGATTGTGTCCATTCATAGTAGATACACACAATATTTCATCCGAATTTGGAAAGCAAAGATTGTGAATTATTCTCAAAAACCCAAAAATTATAAGGATTAGTTTAATTAAATAACTTAAGTTGGCATCCTTGCATTGCAGCTCATCCGAATTTTAGTCAACAGAGATTTCTATGGGGGTTCCCACTTTACGTAACACATTTATGCCCGAGAAAAGGCGGTTACTCTTTAAAATCTTAAAAATGCGCTAGTTCGAGTACCGTCGTTTTTTCATCTTCTTGCCAGGACATAACAAAAAACTTAATCGCATTTCTGGAATGCTCTGATAATCTCTGGTACCTTTTGATATTGTCTGCTTTCTTCCTCTTTGAACGTTTAATGTAAGCATTTTTGTAGTTGATATTATAATCCGCATCAGTTGTTGTACGACCTGCCTCTATGTGCAGCTTCTTTTATACATACAGAAAATGTTTATTTGGTGAGCAGTACAAACATACAATAAAATAGGGGCTTTAAATCATAATGAGTATGACGGGTGTTACGTTAAGGGTGGGGAATTTGATACAAATTAAAGACATATCTAGTGTCAAGAACAACTGCCAAAGTGCTTAATATTATGCTACGAAATTGATACCACGTGTAGATGATGAACTGATGTATAGCATGATATATTTGCAATATGACTTGATGCGTAATAAGTACGTAATAAATTGCCAAAATACTGAAATTTTTCAGGGAAAGAAATGCTTTCTTGTGAGGTGATATATTGCTTGCATCAACTTCAAATTACCGTCATACCGTACATAAGGGTTGATATTAATGATTTGCCGACACATAGGCATAGTGAACTTCAAATAAATGAGCTGTTCTTGACACTAGTTTACCCTATCATTACTTATGAGAATAAAAATGTAATGTGTGCATAAGATGGAAATTTGCTGCCCTTAAGCTGGAACTCTCTAGAGGAGTCTCCATTTTTAAAACGGAGGGGGTAAATACTTGCTGATGTACAACTCTGCAAGAAAACTATGGCATAAGTTCGCAACATTCCCAGGCACACTTAATTTTGAATTGCTTTTGATTTTTCCGGTTTGATTGACTGGTGCAAGACATTTGGAAGATTTGGGAAAGAGGGTTGCAAACATATTGTTCCTTGTTTCATTGTGTTGTACATGGTCCAAAAACCCCCCGTTAAGTAAACATAAAGGTATAGGCCCTCCCCGTTTCAAAACTTACAAGTTTTTTCTTAACTTCACTTTTACATAACGATTCCTTTATTGTAGGGACTGTTTGGAGAAATGAAATTACCATAATATCAATACACAAACACTTCCTTACCAGATGATGGATACAAAAATGTAACTTTTGTTTTAATGGCCAAGATCCTTTCCCCCATATCCAAGAGATGTCAAATTCGTGTCTAAACGACAACTACTTAACTAATACTTTAACCACATCTAATCTGTGTAGATAATTCATTGGTTTATGAACGTTTTTAATATTAAATGTGCCTTGGTTTTGAATTGGAGGTACTCACTAATCGAACTATATATGTTGAGTGGAAGAGAGTTATACTGGAAAATTATACTAGTATTTTCATGTCGACTCTTAATAAAAATTAGGACAGGGAGCTAATATTACGACTCATTTTGACATTTTCAGTTTGGCCCGCAAGAAATTCCGCGAATTTGGAATGTTAATTAAAAGCGCATATATTTGGACAAATAAAAAGAATGCATTTATGCAATTAATATAACTGGTTTTGTCTATTTTTAACTAAATGCGATCTTCATACCTATACATATTCCTCCCCTTCACATTCCATTATAGATACATAAAAATCAAAATAAACAGTACGATTACGAATGAATTATTAAAATACTCTTTAAGCAAGGTCAATATTGACCGGTAGGTATTTATTTTCTTTTGGAAGTTTTAATGGAGCCGTGAACATTATTTTATGGCACCTATTTAAGTGTTATCCCCACGAGTGAGGCCGTAGTGTTACAAAATTAATAAATAGAGTTGTATGTGTTGTACTCCCTCATACATTCGATGCTAACCTCGGCAGTGACTGTGAGGAGTGTTAATTAATTCATTTGTGACACAATAATACGTTAATAGAGACGGCGGTGGCGGCGAATCGTTGCGGGAACGCCGAATTTAAATTAAACGTGTGTTATGTGTTTTAGTTTAATGGGGTGCTCTGGAAAGAGTTTTCACTACTTCGAAACGTAAGACCTCTAATTGAATATAATATTTCTTCGCTGGCACGTGCTCATTTGAAATTATTGCAATTGCACACCTAAATTGAGTTATTATATGTACCTACCATTTCAAAATGTTCTACTGTGTCCTAATTATTAGTTTATGTAAGTGCGATATTGATCAGTAATAACAAAGGGTTGCAGTTTTGTACTAACCGGAACTTGTTACCACAACCGCCCAAATCAGAGTCTGTAACTACCCAACTGTGCTTTTGGTCAAAGGATTTTGTAAGGCAAAGTATGCAAAAGACCGCGGGTGAGGTATTCCTATTTTTTCTGAAATGTGCACCACACTACCCAGAGGACGTCACTCATAAAGTAATGACGTTTACTTCTATTTATAAACATCTAAGTAATCTATAAAAGGATTTTGGTTGACCAATCAACATACCAATCCAGCGAAAAAGGAAAATTGCACGGCGTTTCTAATGGGTCACAGGTCGTCATTTTATGCAAAGAGAATATTTTTTCCCAAAAATTGTATACGTTTTTTAGTGGTCAAGTTCATATAGGTACGATATTCTATTTACAAGACATGTATTGCATTTTAGAAGAAAAACATCGAGTTTTCATTTTCGAAGTGGTGCCGAAAATTGTTTGGGAACCGAAATGAATTCCTTAGATTTTCTATGCACATGTACCTAATTATTAAAAAAATGTGTACGATTTTCAAAAAGTCAATTCGTATATGATGGGAGCCAAGAAAGGGTGTTACGTTAGTAATTTTATTTCAATAAACACACATAAATACATTCTGTTTAAACATTTAAACCTATTAATTGTTTGCGATCTTCATATAATACGGACTAGGTTTTCACTTGTAATTAAAATATTATTTGTATAAATGCAACTTACGAGGAGAATATTCTTTGTTTATTGAATACAACTACCATTTAGGGTAAATGGCAAGTGTTAACTTGTACCTGGGTACTTATCCAAACCGGATAATGTAACGAAATTAATACCGTTGAGTGAATATAGAAATTAATAAAACTCAATAGGGATATTTAAACTTGAATTCTGAAGCTTCAGTTATCTAGATACAGAATTATCTGGAATCATATATTTCTTGGGCATCAAGCAACTTTTTTGTTGTATTCCCCAATTTACTCATTTTAATGTAAGTATACCTATATAAACAAACACAAAGCAAGGATTTCTAAATAAAACCAATTGGGGTTCGATTTTTGATTAAAATTTGGAAATGAATATTGTTACATAAAGTTGTTCAAACAGCACCTATTTTTTTAAACCTAGAAGCGTAGATGGATTTTTTAAGTGGCATACATTAAAATTCTAGACATTCTTAATACCTAATAACAAGCGCCACTGTATAGGTTCAGAAATACATATGTGTTAATAATGGGTTAATTGTTTGGCTTATTCTATGACTACATTATAATTTTACTAACATTTTTAGCTTTAGCTAATAGGTATTTCCTCTAATTTCGTCCATTTCCTACATATTTCCCGGCTATTTCCTCGAAATTTCCTTTATGAGGGATAAGAATTTCCCACGTGATCAACCCCTCGGAGCGACCAGAACCAGTATTAAAAAAATCTCTCTATTTCCTCGTTACAGTCCAGGAAGAATAGTCGAATAGAAAATCTGATTTCATAGCTGAGTTTTTCAGCCTAAGGGCATTGCTTCTAACATAGTGTTACGTGTACTGCAAGTTGAATTCTTAATATGTTCCCTTTTATTTAAGAATGTAAAAGGCTATCGAGTTACATTTGTGATTATAATAATAATAATAATAATAATACTGTAAGACGTAAGTTTTTTTTAAAATAATTTTTATCGAGTGTGACCGTCGATTTCTTACTTAATCCCTAAACCCCAGACGGCATGTCATTCATCCGTAACACCGTTCACGCAATTTACTACCCGAAAGGCGACTATTGGTAATATGATATTATTTTTGGGTTATTTGTAAACATTTGAAAATATGTTTCGTTCTACGAATGGAACTATAAATCAGTCACGTTCGCTACTTTGTTTTAATTAAAGGAAGGGATGAAGGAACAGGCAGTTGGTTTTTATACAAATGGGCAGTAGCTGCGTATTTATTGGAATTGTATTAGTAGTGAGTGAACAGTGCGTGATTAAGTGTCTGTGTTCTTTTGGAGAATAGGTGAGTGAATCTCACAGAGCAATTCAGTTTTACAAAGCATGTTTAATTAGCGTTCATTATGAAATTGATATACAAATATGGTACCACAGTTTATGCATAAACCAGGTAGAATTATTGGTTGGCGTAATCTATTCCACGCTGCTTGTTGTTGATTACTGTGAGGCGCGTTGAATCCCCTCGACAGTGTTTTGTTGATGGAACTGTGCACGGTTCCAGGCTAGTACTTAGGGTAGGTATTAGGATATCGTGAATGGCGATTGCGTTGAATCCCCTAGGACTTGTTAACACTTAAAACGTAGTGATGATGGGTTCTAGGTTGCGTCATGCACGGTCGAGTTTAATCCCCTAATACCATTGCACACTCTATGCTAGTTGTTGTGGCACTTTTGGTTGGTGGAGGGTTGCGTCTTTGAACCCAGGACCTACCACACACGTTGAGCAGGGTGATGGTCTGACCTGGACTTTGACGATTGCGTTTAATCCCCCAACACCACTGCACAGCCAAAAGGGAATGGATAACTCTAATTTAATAACGAGAATGAGTAACTATAATATAACGAGAATTAAATAGAACTCTCATAGAATATCGAAAATAAGTCCAATCTAATGACGAAAGATTAGAACTCTCCTATGATTATTGAGATTATATTATGGAAGTTTTCCATAGAGAGTATAGTAATTGACAGTCAGTATTATTTGTAGTCATCCATGTTGGGTTGACTGGTTGCTCAGAGAACTATTTTCTAATTGCAGGTACGATCATCCGCTGCCAACTTTCAGGTCAAGTTTAGTTTGATTTTGATTCCTTGTTGTAAGTACTTACTTTATCATTGTTTTGTAACTAATTATTTTATTACAATTAATCATCCTGACAAATTATGTCTATTCTTCAGCGATTTAATTATTTAAAATGATTGTGGTCAAAAACACGCCTTCCCCCCCTGTCAATCCATAATTACCCCACTACAATACTTTATTAGTGTAGTTTATCACAAGATATTTACACAAGTCAAATACAATAATAGAAAACTTAATGAACAGTTATAAGAATTTAATTTGGAAAAATTCATCAATAGAATACAGAGGATTACTTATCAGTGTTTCTTTTATGCGTTTTTTAAATAAGTTTGTGTTCAGACTCTGTATATGCTTAGGTATCTTATTATAAAGCCTTGCAGCCCAATAATTAGGTCCATATTTTGAAGTGGATAGCCTCAGAAAGTCATTATACAAGTTCTCACTGTTCCGGGTATTGTAAGCATGAAAGTCCTTATGAGTGTTAAAACACTGTAAGTTAGCTTTCGCATAGCATAGACACGAATATACATATAATGAATAAAATGTCATTATACCAAATTCTATAAACATAGGCTTACAATTCGCTCTATAAGGTATTCTTGCTATAATACGGATAGCTCTCCTCTGCAGCGAAAACACACTTTTGGCAGTAGGAGCATGGCCCCAAATAACAATGCCGTATGCCATATGCGACTGACAAAGGGCGAAGTACGCAATCCTTAGCACATTAGGGGATACATAGTTCGCTAAGTTACGTAGCGCAAAGATGTTGCCTGCTAACTTAGTCGAGACATAATTCACATGCTCATTCCAGCGTAGTTTGCAGTCCATACGCATACCTAGGAATATGCTATTATGACTAAATTTACCAGTGGTCGTAAACGGTCTAAGTGCAAAAATAGAGGTCTGAGTTTTATTACGATTCAACGTTAAGTCATTAGCGGCGAACCACATTTCGGCATCGTTAATTGCAAGTGAACTCTTGGAAATAGCATCGTCTAAACTATGACTGGAGACATTCAATGTAGTGTCGTCGGCAAAAAATATAGAAAGTGCTCTACTAGAGTAATACGGCATATCGTTAATGTATATAAGAAACAGGAGCGGTCCTAGGACGGAACCTTGGGGAACTCCTTGTCTTAAATGAGCCAAATTGGATATTGAATTGCCAATTTTTACTGCTTGCATCCTATTGAAGAGGTAGGATTGTATAAGTTTACTACTTACTAATTTAATTATATTATATACCTACTCGTATATTATACAGCGAAGCCCACTGAAAACGGACAATGCCAGTTTTGGCCGCTTAAGGACAGTTTGTGGGGGATATCTGAATTAAAGAATATTATTTACGTAACATCAACCATTAGAAGGGGGTTATTTGTCCAGCAAAAATTTTAAATGGGAAGGGGTGGTAAACATTAGCAAGTTTGTCAGTGTGTTAAATGTAACTGGCTTAATTTTGTGGTAACTCAAAAACAATTATAGTTTACACTATAGCGGAAAGGGTGAAAATTGGTTTTAATTTTTTTTAATGGTGATTGCGTTCAAAACAGCAGCTCTACTTAATGAAGAACACGCAGATAGGCATGCTCATCATACGTCAAAGTTTTAATAAAAAGAGAGACCGGATTGTAGCAAATAAGAAATCATGCAGACGTTGAACAAAGTTCCCAGAATTGCCACCTCTGGAGCCTATATAATCCACAAGAAAACAGATACTTTGTCAGGAGTCTCGCGGTCAAGCTGACAACGTATTTTAAAGACAAATTTCATCCGTAAAATAAGTTTGGTACAAGAGTTGAGTTCAATGAAGATGGCAACGATCGCCGTTTGCAGATTTGTTAGACCCTGACTGAGCGAATAAATAATAAACGTGTAAACAAATATACCAAACGTGCTCCTGAGTATGGCTGTAGCATGTGCAAAACCTGATCATCGTTATATAGAAAACGGGGTGATATTCCAACAAGACGAGGCTCCTTCTCATTTTGCACAGGATATAGACGGTTGTTGGACCTTAAGTTCTCCGATGGCCAGATATGTTACCGTTAGATTTTTCAGTGCTGTAAACAGAATGAATATTCCTTTCGAACTATCTAACGTTTACCACAGCTTCCCATTTGAAAATTTAGGGGCACAATGCACCCCTTTCTCAGGGTTGAAGATACGTAAATAGTATTATTTAATTTGGATGTTCCCCTCCAAACTAAAATTGATCTGTTCGAGCATTTCTGACATCGGATAAAATTGCCAT
Organism: Photinus pyralis; assembly: GCF_008802855.1. Taxonomy (NCBI): domain Eukaryota; kingdom Metazoa; phylum Arthropoda; class Insecta; order Coleoptera; family Lampyridae; genus Photinus; species Photinus pyralis. The sequence goes on from NW_022170249.1 coordinate 43,680,081, forward strand.
TGATTGTTTTCAGTGGGCCACCCTGTATATTAGATTATATGAGCCTCTGATTAGTGCAAGCTGGCGCCTAAAAATGCGAAAGCTGTTTTACAGTTAAATATTATTGCATTTCGTTATTGTTTTTATATGCCTAGGTAAAAATGTCCCCTCGGAATTTTGCAACTACTGAAGAATTACTGACTTCTCTGTTACCCTTTTAACCCCCCCCCCCCCCATCCCCACACCTACTATTCGACACGTTGCAAGCACAACATTTGATAAACAAGTATAAGTTGTGCACAGTGCCGGATTATGATCATTTTCTCCCATAGGCACAGCCTTTCAACTTTCAAGTGCCCACTCGATATCTTAGCTAAATAAAAAAATCCTTTTTTGTGAAAAATTAGTCAATAATAGAAAATAAATGGAACAGTATTATTTCACTAAACATAAACTATTTGCACGATAATAAAAAAATAATAATTGTCTAAAACTGAATAGGAAAAGGTATTTTTAACTAATAAAAAATTGATAGCGCTCTAAAACAATTTTTAGCGCATTTTTGCAAAGTTATTTGTAAAAACGTAGCTTTTAAACTCACTGTGGCCGACCGGCTGGCTGGCAGCAAATGTGGGCCTGTATAGAGGAACGCTTGCAGATAGACGAGGAGTGTGCATGTACATACCGGAGCCGTGTAATTAACAACTTTTGGGACGGGGCTCCATGATGGGAGGTCGTCGACATCTGGGCGCCATCCCTGAGCGTGGTTTACTAACGTGGAGATTTTTCAGTTTTTTCCTATCTTCTTCTACAGTGTTCGTCCGATTGTTTTCAAATTGATGTTGTCAGAAAGATCTTGTAAAAGCGAACAACTCTTGCGTGACGGAATTTTGTTTTTTTCCCAATCCAATCCAAAACGAGAAAATATTTATTAAATTCCGTTACAACATTTAGAGCCCGTTTTGAACAAATTACCCCGCATGCAAGCGTTCGACAAAGAAAATCTTAAAATTACTTACAGTTTTTTTTTAATAATCCTAATAATCTGGTCTCTAATTGAATCTCGTCCGATAACTAACCCTCTTATCAAAGACGAGATTTGCCTACATTAAGCCGTCGCGCAGCGGCGAAGTGGTCACGTTGCCGATACGCCACGCCGCGCGTCGCTCAAGTGAGTGTTTCCTATTTAAATCGACACGAGCGAAAAAGGCGGTCCGCTGGGCGTGAGTGCGCGACGACCTTTAAAGCATATTAACTAAATTGAATAAATTACAATAGAAATAAAAATCAAACAAGAAAATATTACGCAATTACAAACAATTCTAAAAAGAAAAACAAATTCCAATGAAATAAACCGATTCTGAGCGTATTCGTAAATTACCGTCCTCCAACTTTAAATTGAAATATTTACATATACAGGATGCCCTGTCATTATTTTTGGTGTTTAGATTGCAAAAACGTCTACATGACGTGGTTTACGCAATATTATTTAGTTTATTCCACCCTACAAACTATTTTGAAAAATAAACAAATACCATATGGAATATAATAATAAAATTTGAGGTTAGTATTTGAGTTCACCCTACTTTTTTATGACCAATGAAAAGCATGTTTGGTAAGCTTTCCAGAGAGGTATTACAAGTGGGGTATTGTAATTCAAAGTTTTTTTTAAGGGAGCGGTGAGGGTAGCGTTTTGAACTCCCTTTGGTTTTTAAAGAAACGGTATTATTTTTTTATCTCTCTCAGCTCTCTTTAATAAAGAAATGTAGCCATTTTAAGTTTTCAAACGCCCAGACTGTAGAATAAATTTCAATTTTACAAGGTCGACTATAGGTATAAATGTGGAGTCCCATTCAACAAATTTGAATAACACGAATAGCACACGAGACGTTACTATTTTTTCTAAATAAAAAGTAAGTTTCATAAATATTCTCGTAAGCTCATCCTCCTTTAAGGAGATCCGTTTCTAAATTTTCAAAATTTAAAAAAAAGTATGATCGATTTCTGACCATGGAAATACTGCAAAATGGAAAAAAATTTTAAACAGGGTCAGAGGTTACTGATTAACCATAAGGCATAAAAGGTAATAACCATGGGGCTTAAAGAATTGAAGGGAGGGAGGGTTCTATGTGATATAAATAGTAATGAAGGAAATTTTGTAGGATGGGTTTTAAAAAACTAAGTAAGGAGCTGTTGTGTAAAAAAAGATAAGTTTTTTAACAGCTGAAAATTGTATGCTCTACCAAAAGCTCTTCTTCGAAATTTACGCGCCTTTCCTGTGCACAGAAGGAACTAATATATTTGCGATGAAAAAATGCGTTGATAATGAAGTTTACACTCCGGTTTTCTAATCCTACATTTCGCGAGAGAAGCTGAAAAGGAATTTGAGGTAATTTCAAGAGCTTGAGAACGGTTCGTGAGGAAGTTGAGAGCAAAAGAACAAAATCTGTAAAAAGAAATCATTCGATGAACCTACTACCATTCTGATACACGAAAATGTTTGAAATGAACTTTTGAAGCATTCATCTTGCAGATAATGTATGCAAAAAAACAAAATTTGCACAAATATTTATACGTTACATTGACTTCTTCAAAATTCTTAAAATTCTGGTTTAATAATTTAAATGTCACGTAATATTATATTTTATCATGTAAAGGAAGCACCGAAATGATAAGGAAACAGTCAAAAGGATACCTAACTACCGCATGTTTTATGAATCACAGTTAGATTAGTTTAACTAAGGAAGCGTTGGGTTAGTAACTTAATTTAGCGGATAGTTTCCACCTATGCACACATGAAGTGTTTAAATAAATTAAGTGCGTGGTAGGTAAGTAATTTGTGCAATCGACTCAGCTACAAAATTACTTGCTGTCGAAATTGTTTCCAATAAAAAGGGTAAGGAACAGCCTCTCCTAGGCTTTGTCTGTGTATTTAAAGAGGACATAGCCTAGCTGAGGTTAATCCGATCCTTTTATTCATCTTCACGTCTACCAGGCCAGGATTTCTGCAACAATTTGATGCAAGCGACAATGTATCGGTCACTGTGCGAAGGTAAGTTGTTTATTTTTTCAAGTTTTCTTAAAATTTAATTAAGCATGGCGCAGAGCAATCGGAGCTTCCCTGCAAGAAATGATTTTTGTTGTTGCTTTCCCGCATACCATCAAAGGATTTCAAAACATCGCCACGCCCGAATTTGCTAGCAGTGATTTATAATGGGTTATGGAAATGGAATTTTACCTTAAATAGGTATGTCCTTGTGTAGTGCATGAAATCTGCTTCTGGAAAATAAATTGGTACCTACATTTACTAATTTCAATAGTTTACCATGATACTCCTTCCTTATAAGAATAGATATATGTAAAGTTAATTTATTAGAACGAATAAAAACAAGGTAAGGTTAAAGGTAGAGGTGTAGTTTAAATATGGTTAATGTAGTGTATTTTTATTTGGGATGGCATTCAAATTCAACTAGTCGATCATCATCCCCTGGAATTTGAGCGACTCCATGACAACGCACCCTACGGCATCCCTTTAATGAAACAGACATTAAGCGTTTTTCTCTTTTCACGTAAGGATGCACCAGCTGGAAATCAGAAGAAGAAGGAACCTCCACAGAGATGTTACGTACTCCATCGGTGCTTCCACCTACCATCCTATTTGCATCCGTCACATACAACTGACGCCAACAACTTCAAATCAGCGCCGATCGCAAACGCACAAATGACAAGAGATTAATTAATGTGGAACAGATCTTTTATTGTATTGCCTTTTAACCCATTTTATTTTACTAACAAAAAAAGGACATCTAATTTTTGCTAAGAAGAACTGAACGTTTGATGTTTTCAGCTGCACCGAAGAATGTACTCGCCTTTGGAGTTCCTAAATCGACAGCTATGGAAGATAAAATATTATGTAAGCGATCAGTTTGGTTCTGGTGATGTTTCTATTGCAGTTTAGTAATTAGTTCCGGGTCCGCCAAACTACCACCGTTTTAGATATCCTGAAAAACGGCAATTTTGTGTAAGACCCGGTTACTTTCGGAGGGTGCTAAACTCTAGGACGACCATTGTACAATATCGCTTCTAAAAGCGAGCACCAAGTTCTTCGCACCTAGCACCATAATTTCTGAAGGTCTTCTGACCTAGACTCACTTTTTTTATTCTTATAGGTATACTCGTAGTTTATGTAATAAATCAAAAATGTTGCCCCACTCTGTTTAGGTGGGAATTGGGTGTGTCTCTATAAATTATTGAGTTAGTTTGGTTTTAACTTCTGCTTTTTAGCCGTGTACTACCTAAAAATCCATCTTTAATAAAGTGGTCTATACAAAAGTTATAGTGGAATAAATTCTGAGTTCTACAAGATCAAAAGTATTTTTTTCAACCACTTGTTTCCATAAACTTCCATCTTAAAGTCACATTTATTGTGTATGTTATTTAACTAAAATGGAAAATTTATCATTAATTTAGCACTTCAACACTATTTAGGCAGAGTACGTAAGAAGAAGGTGACCCAGCTGTTGGTCGAAAATAATGTCTTTTCGAAGAAATCAAACCGTTCTTCGATTATGATACTCAAGCTGAAGCTATGGCTTAAGCCGGCCTACTATTTTTGATAACACTCTATGGAAGTAAGGCAGATATTTTAAATAAATTTGACCTATCATTCCTACCACCAACATCCGAAGCAGCCCGCTAACATTGATTGACAACTTACCTACAAGTGCAAATGTGGATAGGGCACAAGACGGGTCCGCTACTTTGGGGATGGCGGGCTTCAATGTTTGGTCTTGACCCCCGTTCCTACCTCAAGGAACCAGATTCACAATTTCTTCTTTGCACAATTTTCTGCAAATGTAACAAGGTGCGTGAAGGTAGTTGTGGGTATTTGAAGGCTGGGATTAAGTGATCAATGGTTTGTGCCAACTGCAAGGGAAACTCATGCACCAACTCCCTCCAACCAGACGCAATAGATGAAGCAGATGTTGATCACGATCTGGGGCCTATTTAATACAGTAACTTTGCAACTTTTCAGTTGTCACTTTACAATTCCATAATTTTAAAGTTGCAAAGATTATTTCGTATTTCGTAATTCGTATGTTATTTATTTCTGCTGAACATTTTTTGAGTGTTATCACGTGTCAAAATAGTCTTTAGGGACCCAATTATGATAAAGTACAAAGTGCAAAATGCAAACGTGCAAAGTAACTTTATGAAATAGACCCCTGGACTGAATATATGGGGCGACGTAGATTACAGTCGAGTGATGAGGCAACGAACTTCGTATTGGAAATAATAGACTCCGAGTGGGCCCGCGACAATCAAACGTGAGTGCTAGTAACGGGGCGGTTTTCGGCTCCTGGAAACTGATCAGTTTCTTGGATTATCTTAGTCCAGGGCAGATTCCCATAGACGTTTCCATACATTTCTGAGCTGGCTTCTTATCACTCCTCGAGATAGACTTGGTGGTACTCTACAGTAGGGTTCCGGCTCAATTTGGGGATGTTTGGTGCCGGTCTTATTGAGGCGATCAGTTTCCTCCTCATGGCTTGGCACCCATACATAACACGATTACGCCTGGTTATTTCTTCCAGTTTTGTGTGGCATTCCACGACCAGCTTGGAGGTCAGGGAGAAGGCTGCTAGCGCCTCGAGGACTGCCCGACTGTCCATACAGATGTAAATCCCCGCACACAGAGCCCTTTGGGCGCAAGGACCTCTGCGCACTTGATTAAAGCTATAACCTCGGCGGTAGGAGTGGTTCGTAAAGCCATTGCGAGAGCGTAATTTGGCCCTCTTATGCATGTTCGTATCCCTTTCTTCGACACATCTATTTACCAGGCTCATTTCTCAAATTCTGGACTGTTCTTACAGACTTACTTGTCCCGGATCACCACTTTAAAGGGCCTAGGGCGGTACTCGGGTTTAATGTAGTCTGAAATCCTGTATATGTACTCAGAAATGTTTAATTGTTGTAAGTGTTTTGTACTTTTGTGTTTTCCTCCCTCGGAAAAATCTCATTACTCCCCTCGCTGCTTCTTTCATCACCATTAAGTGAAAAGGAAGGAGGCCCAGCAAGACCTCCATGGAAACTGTGGGTGTAGTACTCATTGCTCCAGTAATACTCAGACAGGCTAGTTGAGTCTGGGGTTACTTTTGCTTTTGCTTTGGATCACAATACCATCGAAAGATTGGTTAAGATAGGCGTAGTTACAGTGGTATATAACCAGAAGGAGAGGCGGGGATTTAGTTCTCATTTCCATTCCATAAGGCTTCGATAGCTGGCCTTGTTGACCGCCATAGTGATGTGAGGCTTTCAGGTTAGGCTCTTGTCCAGCATGACCCCTTTGCATCCTGGAGTGTACTCCAGTTCCTGCATGCCCAATCGTAGCTTCCGAAGACTAAGTCTTGTTCGCTTGTTCGTAAAGGGCACTGTCTGTATCTTGTCCGGGTGCGCTTTTAGCCCTCGAGCGAAGTACCATTCCTGCACTGTAGCAAGGGCATATTAGCATTAGGTCACACAGGGTGGCTTCATGTTTGCCCTTCACCACAATTGCTAGGTCGTCAGCATATGCTATGCAGTCAAAGCCTAGATCGGCTAGGAGGTCCATGCCTAGCGACCAGAGGAGAGGGGACATTACACCCCATTGCGGACAATCTCTGCTCGCGGCCACAAGGACGATCCAAATCTGGTTTTAATCGTCCTGATTTCTAACATTGCTTTTGTGAAATGTCTTGGGCACAGGTCGATATTTTTCTCTTGCTGCTTCATCAATGGAGTCATGGGAATACACGCTTCGTTCCAGTAGCTGGAACAAGTACTAAAGCCAGCCAGTGACTAAAATTTAGCTAATGGAACTGGACACCATAATTTAGTACTTGAGCAAGTAAGCCTTTTAGTCAGTAGTTTAGTCAATTGAATAGAAGCATCTGGTTCTATTTACTTGAGCAAGTGGCCTTCACTACTTTTATTTTTCGACTGGCTGAAGCGAACTGGACGCGTGTAGACAGGATAGTTTAGCCGATTTTAGGAAAGTGTATTACTAGTGTTCTAATTTTGAAAAACAGCGCAGTGCATCACGTTGCAATGTCGTCTCGTTAGACTGAAAAAACAACCTTCTAGTTTTCCTTGGTTAGTTGAATCAATAACGTAGAAGACGCAACGAGATTTCCATTGTCGAACCCAAAAACGTTTTTCTTTGTTAATTTCTTTTGATACAATATTAGATAATTCTCCACATATAGGTACTCAAAACGCATTTTTAAACAGATAATTTAACAACTGTATTTGCCACCATTTTAAAAGTGTTCAACTTATCTGAAATAGTCCAAAAGACTAAAATGCGCGTAGACAACCACTCAACATAAACAAAATTTATTTTAGTCACTAGATTTAGTACTTATTCCAACTACTGGAACCGCGTAAATCCCCTTTGAGAGTTGAATGCCATTTCGACTAAGGTCGATTATTAGTCCAGCATGCTTTTCTCAATCATATAGCTTTCTCCTTGGGGCGCAAAATTTGACGATTGATGAAGAAATCGGGAATGTATGGGTATAAAATCGGACGTAGTTGCACGTCGTGTAAAATATCAACGGACTTGGATTTTCGTCCGAATTCTTGCCGATTTCTAATTCGAATGAGGCTTCGGGCATGGAAGTTGTAGGCGAAAGAATTAAGGCCGAAATAAAAAAATGACAACAAGAAATAATGATATACACATAATATAAACATGAAACTATAGAACCCTTACATTGCGGAAGAACTCTTAGATAACACAAAATCGATAATAAAATTTGAAATGCAAACCCAGAAAAAGGTCATAAAAATTCCTAATTTCAGAAAATAGTAATAAATATAGAGCTGTATCATGGGTGAAAGTGAATTATAACCAATACTTACTCAATGTGCCAATTAACGATGTATAGATTGAGTGGTATATCACTGCCATCAAATGATGCATGTGTTAAACACAGAATAATGGTAGGGTACAGCGGTAAAAGAAATTCTTACATGCTTCAATCGAGAATATTCTGTTTATCTTCGAAGAGTGAGTTACTACTTGAAGAAACAGAAAGTTTCATCCCATTTGATTTAAAACGCGCAGTGATGTTAACCGATAAAGCGGACGGGTCATAAAATTAATTGTTCTCATCTTATAGGATTACTGATGTTTACCACGAAATTGACCGTGTTATTACTTTGTGCGTGTAAGTGAAATTCAACGGTTTGCTTAACCGATTTCTACATCTCGCCAATTTTCAGCTGTCCATGCCCAGGAAAAATTTACGGAATCCTACCGTTTTGAGAATATGACTTTTACGTTCGACTGCTCCAATAGAGCTGTCGGTTTTTACGCAGATCCTGAATATGATTGCCAAATATTTCATATGTGTAACGGGGATGGAAAGCGAATTCCACACGTTTGTGCGAATGAGACTAGTTTTAACCAAGAGTTTCGAATCTGCGATTGGGAATACAATTTCGATTGCTCGCAGGCTGAAAAATGGTAAATTAAATTTTGCACTTTCTATATAAATATATGCATGAATAATCGAGGCACATTGCAGGTATTATTTAAATGAACTGACTTATATGACGGATTCGTCTCAAGATGAGGATATTGTAGAGTAATAAAATTTCTATTTAATAATTTATGTAATAAACAATGAAAATTAACTTCACTTATTCGATTTCCTTCCATGCATCGCATGGTGTTTACATTTACGCAATATTTATTGACCGAAATTGGTTTCTTTTACTTTCTTCAGCGCCTTTTTTACGAATTATACAACCTCCTAAATCATTTACCTTATACGATTATATGCGAGAAGTAACAGATGGATGAAATGAAACAAGAGTAAAAACAAATTCTGGGTTAATAAGAGCTATAGAAACTGGAAGGTTACACTTTCCATTGTGGTTCCCTCATACTCGTGTGAGTGATTATAAGATTAATGTTCAGTCATTCATATGGAATATGGAAATTTGCACTAGAAAAGAAATATAAATTTCTTACGAGAATCATTATTTGCTGATTCTTCTTACTGGTGTCCGTCTGGCACACCTTCAAGGTATAAGTTACCTATGGCAAAAAAATCCAGGACTCTAGAATCATTCCCCTAGAAGTAGTTTAAAACGGCAGAAGTCGGCCCCGACGAACGGACGGACGGACACACAAAATTTTTAATTCCTTAAAAAATGCGCTAAAAACAGCGTTTGTACAAAGAAAATAGTAATGGAGCACCTTTGCCCATGTGCAATTGTGCCCCGACTTGTATCATTAATAACTATTAACACACTCTGTTTCAACGATACCTCATTTTGACAACCACAGTCTTGCTTGTTAGGTATCTTAATAACCAATGAAATTATTGAGTAAATGCTTTCATACGATACGTAAAGTTAGATAGGTACTTACAAGCTCAATATATTGTGTCACTTTACAAGATAAAAATGTTTTTTTTCTCCAACCACCTGAATAAGACGCTATTTTGTGACAGTGTTCGATACGTAAAATTGGCGTTTTGCGGATTAATCGCTATCACCATGGCAACTGTACAAAAAGTGGATACTTTTGGTCCTAGTACCAAAAAGAAATTGACCTTGAAAGTTGGCCAATTAAAAAATTACTATCACGGAGATATGTCACATTGACATCGTTTTACATTGCAGGTTGTAAGATATTTCTATACGTAGAAATCAAATATTTTTGCATATTCAATACAAATAATGCTGTTACCTATACGTATGTACATGTATTGAAAATGATTTATGCTCGCTATTTTTATTTAAACCATGTGTAACGTAATTTACATATTCGGTGAACGTAATTTTAATACGTATACAACCCGCCGTCGCGCGTAACGCCATCTACTTAAGACACATTGCACTATTATCTGTCATTTTGAATTCAAAATTTGAAAAAGTTAATTGCAATTAATTTTAATTAAAAAACTGTATGGTAAGTTTTTTATTTCAATACAAAAAGAATATTAATTTTGTATACAATAGAAATGACTGAAACTGTAGGGACATGGATAGCACTCCGCCAGAGATTATAAAAACGGCAGAACATGCTACCTTAGATTTGCTCCCTACAAAGTCGCGAGAGGTGAGAAGTAAGAACGAATAGGTTATAAGTTAACCTAAATACTAGAGTGGCATGACACGTGAGGACAAGAAAGCAGAAGTTCTCAATCTAGTATAGTGAAACTGTGAACTGAATCTAAATTCGAATATAATATAAAGTAAAGGGGGTTGGAGAAAAAATTTTATGTTTTATTCGTACAAAAAATGCGTTTTCGGGACTCGGAAGGTTGCTGGACTCCGCTAACGCGTCGTCCAGCAACTATCTTCCTCGTCCCGAAAACTGACATTTTTTGTACTAATGAAACAAATAACTATTTTTCTTTCCTTGTCTTGGAACTAAAAATGAGTAGCCACCAGTACGTAAATACAATCTGAAAATCATTTTTACCGCGATAATTCAAAAAGTTCAAAGGTGCCCCATGTTCAAAAATGTTCCCCCTTCTCGCTACAGAGCCTACTATAAACACGTACGCAACACGGTAGCGAATTTGCTAATGCATCTACTACAAGGGGTGTTACAAGGTTTCGCTGTAACTATGGGATTTACTGCAAGAGCCAGTTAGGAATGAACCACTGAATATAGTTAACTCTAGTAGACAATGAGCATATTATACTAAAGAGGGTTATAGAACATATTAGCAGAACTTATATGTATGTATAGGTAGGTACTACGGATTCGGTCTAGTACAAAATGTACTAGCGGAATACACTAGAGACTGCAATATAGTATATGCACGTAAGTCTCCTGCAATAGATTATTGAATCTGTTACAGAATTTACAACAAAATATGAAACGAGATCTGCTGTGGAATTTATATCTACAATAACATCCGCAGAATTTGCTATTAAAGCTATTCATAATTTATCACAAATAGTAAAGGATCTACTTCAGAATATACTATGGAAGACTATGGAATATGTTAGAGAACACACTACAGAGTGCAATACGGAAATTGCTGGAGATTATTACGCAATCTACAATGAGGTCTTCTGCAAGATGTACTACAAAATTCCCCACGAAGGAATATTTTACGAAAGTCAATAAAGATAATATAAAGATAGTAGACCCCGCAGTACGTAAGAGTGGTTATGTGTCTTTACCGTTTAAAGTTTGTAAAATGTGTAAGTGCTTTGCGACCAAAGTAGCGTTAGAGTAAAAAAAGTGTTTGTGGAAGGGCGCAAATATTCATATCTTGAAAACTGTAAAAGAAGTTGAATTTTATTCTAATTCAAAGTACTAATCCGCAATTTTTAAGATATTAGGCCGTTTGGTGTAGGCCTATTATGGGGTATACATGAAAAGAAATCCATACGTCATGTCCATTAAAGATCCCAAATTTGCTTCATTACAAAAAGTACCTAAACATTTTTAATGTAGTACTCTGTCATCCATTTTCAGTAGTTTTCCATGTATTTATACCGTGAGCTCATCGACTGATACCTCTACTTATACCTACCATAAATTCCATTTTTGTGTAGGGAGGATGTGATGATGGAATGAGCTTAAATTTTGTTTTACATCTAGAGGTTCTTTAAAATTGAGAGTAATTTGAATGTAACACGTAAGATTTTGTTTTCCCGAGGGTGCAGTTTGTTGCCCGAAACGTGTCATAATGGGGTGATGGTTGTGAGCTATTATAAAATGCAAGAATTGTAAGGCTTGTATCGTCGCTTATGGTTACCAATTAATTTGATTTAATGAATAATAGGTACATAATTTTCGCTATAACTACGCTTTAATTAAGTTGACTTATTGTTAACTATTTTTAGCGTTTATTTAATTTGCATCGTTATCTCTGTTCAATTTGACGCCGATTTAGTTAGTTTTACATATCGGTATGAGGTGGCATATCCATATGTATTTATAAACGCAGACATGTATCGATTAAAATATAAACAATGACATTCTTCCATCCAGTTAAAGACCGCCATGTCTATTTCCATGTATGTGGGTTAATTACCGTACAATAAGTGTAGGTATTTGTACAAAAAAGCAAAATGGAAAGTAAATTCCCCTCTTTTGGTTTGACACATACTATGTCAACAGAGACCAAACAAATAAGGTGGTTATTATATTTATAAATAGTCAATTAAAGATATCGAAATTAGGTAGGTACTAACTGTTTATTTAGAGGTGTATTTGTTTGCTCTCGAGTCTAAATAAAAGGAATTGTAACTATATTTAAATGTGCAATCTTTTTCTCAATTTTAATGTCGCTGTTTATTGCACAAGATTATGGTGCCTTTTCTCGAGATATTCGCATTTAAAGTTTCGACATATGATTTTTATTTGTCCAAAGAGCGACTCTGTACACTTTGAGATCGAAGCGAGTTTTGATTATATACCTAATACAGGGTTGGAGTGGATATTTTGAGCCTGGTTCTTACAGAAGTATTCTTTTGAACCTAACTGGAGACATCAATCAATGACAAGCAAGAGTATCACGAGCAATATTAATTTATAGTTATACAGTACTGTACAAAGACAGTGTGGTCACAATGCTCACACTCGCGCGGCCATGTTTTTTTACAATTTATCTTTGAGCTGATTGGTTTAACTGAATTAGAACATTTTGATATGGTTACAATAATGCTGTCACAATTGTGTCCACCATGATAAATGCATCACTTTGGTTTCCAGGTTGATTTCTACCAATCTGGTGTATTTGACCAAAACATCTCCCAACACATTATGCCACTGCGCGCCTCTTCCGGCAATGGTATAAAGCCAAAGTAATATTTGCGGCACGCCCTTAAATTGTTTCTAGATGAGATCATTTTTTACTATATCAAACTTGTTTTCTGGATGAGCGAAACGCCTGACATCGATTCAAAAAAATCAACTGCAAATATTCCGCGTGTAATTTCAAAAACTATATTACCCAGTGTGATGTGCTAATAACATTTTTTCTTCCTTTGTGGAACATTTGAGCACTTACGAATAATATTACACCAGAAATATAATAAATAAATTTTCAAATTTTAATCGTTTTGCTAATGGGAATAGAAGAAATAGAAGGAATACTTACGAATCTCTCTACATATTAAACAGAACAGTGCATTTATACGTCAATGCCCTTCCACAATCTATATTGTTTTTTGTCTTTTTTATCAAAATTACAAATTATATGAGTATAATGGGATTCATTTTGAAAGCTCTGTATAAGTAGGTAGGCAAGCGTAATGTGTTGTTTGTGTTATCAACTGGTGGGAAATATCCGTTTTCTTCTATGATTTATTAATTATTTGATTAGAAAGTGCTTATTAGTATTCCAAACAGAGAGAGTGATTACCAGTATATCCACTAATTAGTGTAACGAGCTAAGATAAATATATATAATAAATATATAATAAAACATTATTTATTCATTTATTTTATGTACACTGTATTTACACTATGACTGTATGCCTCACTTTTCCCAAACGACACGATTTTGGTTAAATTGGAGAAAAGCTAAATTTTAAGCCCAAATTACACGTTCAATTTTATGTACTTAAATTGGAGGCTATTAAGTTCTAACGGGTGATCCAGATTGAGCTTTAGGATTTGAATTGCGCGCCCTTTTCGTTCTATGAATGTTGGAAATTAGCATTTCAAACAGTTGGTATTTAAACACATTTTGAAAGAAAATTATATGGAGCGATGAGGCCCATTTTCATATGTGAATCGCCAAAACTGTCTTATCTGGGGTAGTTAAAATTCACATGCTATTGAAGAACAACAAACGCACCATTGCGGATTTTTTTGTGTATTGTGCGCTAGCGGAGTGTGATTGGTCCGTATTTTTTTGTGGACGAAACTGGTGTGTGTATCGGTGTACGTTATCGTGAGATGCTAAACAACTTTTTCTTCCATGAAAGCAATATGTGGTTTCGACAAGTTCACATGTCCCACACCACATGAAACAGCCGCTATACCTCAAACCAAATTTCCTGGTCATATTATCCCTCAGAGGGGCGACATCAATTGGTCAGCGATCTAACGCCACTAGACATTTTCCTCTGGGACCATTTGAAGGGAATATGTCGACAAACTTGCCATGATTCCAGAACTGGAGAACATCAGACGTGCAATTGCGGAAATCGAACCGCAATTATTGGAACTTGTTACGGAAACTTTCGCTAATTGATTGTATCATATCAGCGAAGTCGTGTAGGGCATTTAGACGACATCACATTTCATACATAATTGCCAAGTCTATACTTTACATATAATTATCAATAAAATCTGGACATATCTTGAGTTTTATTCCAAAAACAAATCATAAAGTCCAACCTGGATCACCCTTTATTTTCATGCCTTAAATCTGTCAATTTATTCTCGCTACAATATTGTCTGTCTTCTCAACCCAAATATATAAAGCATCCACGTTTGCACAATACAATTGCTACTGAATAAAAATTTAATGGCAATCGTTTGACAGTAGGTAAGTTGGCGACATGAAAAGTAACTAGAAGTTACCAAAAAATTGATGGAACAATAGAATTTGAAAAACTTCATCAATTTTATTTTCTTAAAATTAAGTTTAAAATTGACACATGTACCTAAGTGCATTTTCGCGACCTTAATTTTTAAGGACTTAGAATTGTAGAAAACACTAACATCACGAATGACGAAAATGAAAGCGTTTTTAGGGTAGGTAGGAGCCGGTTTTTCTTCTTTCAGTTAAATTTATCTGATAAATACTTTCTATGGGAATAAATGTACCTATTGACATCTATCCAATACGTTTAACTAAGAAAATTAAAACGGGCCCTGTCGTCGTAAGTGAAATGATCTACGTACACATTTTTTGTTTGTTTCAAAACAGTATCATATTCAAGTTTTTTTTCAATGTGTTTTAGTAATGTCATAGCGTTTATTTCTACTCCTATGTGAAATAAAACATTAGCAAAATTGAGTAATTTATGGAAAAATGTTTTCTTAATTCGGCTTTAAATGTCTCAGTTTGCTCCAATTTACTTAAAATCATTTCTCACCCGAAATGAGGCGCGCAAAACGAGAACCCTGTGCACTAATTTTCTAACAAAGCATCCGTGGGAGCGTAAAAGCCCAGGCAAAAGCATTTAAATAAATATAAACACTATTTTATTCCATGATTTCACTGTTGGCTTTGAATATAAATTTTATATTTGAGATACTATAGAATAGACAAATGCAATCTGTATATACGACCTGTACTTTGCTTTGCATAAGTGTAAGGTGCGATGGTATTTGTAAGAAACAATAAAAAGATCGTTTATAATTTTGTATTGCTGTCTGCCTGCCTGTCAGTCTATCTGTCCGTCTGTCTGTCCATGTACATGATTATGATTACCTTGATTTCTTCTTCATATTCTTTCTGCTTCTTCATCTTTTTTCCTTTCATCTCTATCTCTTCTTTTCTCTTTTTCTCCACCATTGTTCTGTATCTGTTTCTCTCTTCTGTACACTCTCTGACCCACCCCTTCTTTTATCTCTGTCATCCCCTTTATTTATTTGTTTCCACGTTATTGC
Source organism: Photinus pyralis (assembly GCF_008802855.1). NCBI lineage: Eukaryota > Metazoa > Arthropoda > Insecta > Coleoptera > Lampyridae > Photinus > Photinus pyralis. The sequence goes on from NW_022170249.1 coordinate 43,695,649, forward strand.
CTTTTTAACATTCTCCTTCATATTTTTCCACTTCTCGGTACTTGGGCCTGTTTCTCTTTTTTGTTCCTCTAGTCTTCTTCTATAAGTCTTCGTTTTTGTATCTTTCCGTTTCTTGATCGTTTTATCTTCCCTTTCAAACTCATTTCCATAGGTTGGTGATCCGATTCTATCCATGTTCCTACCTTAAATTCATTTATTTTTTCCAGCATTGTTTCAAATGTTGGAAGACCCTATCCTCAGATCGCTCCATGGTATTCATGGATTCGTGGTAAAGCCCGAACAAATTGGTCAATATTTCTTATAAAAATCTTAATCGAAATAAAAATTTATAATTTATATAAAATTCTCTCCACGTATTCCTCTTGAATATCCTCTCAACTCATGCATTCGGACCAAGCTCCATGAAACGCAGTAAGTCCTTAACATCCGTCATGGGTAAACCCATCGTAGATTCGTCGAAAGCGAAAGTGGGAGAAAAATGGGCCGGGCTCTCGTTATATGTGCGATAAAGAGTTCTGGTTTTAGTAAAATCTAAAGGTAACTGCAGAGCCTGACAAGTATGATTTTACCATCCCGTTACCATAGGAATTAGAATATATGTTAGACTAATTTTATGTATTAACGCACCCTAAACAGATAGGAGCCTAATGGCCGTTTGCACCGACAAATTTAAGTGGAGGTTAGCTTAGGCGTAGCTTAACATCCATGGCAACGATTATTGAGACAATGGTTGCCGCTTAAGCTAAGCTCCGCATAAATTTGTCGGTGCAAACGGCCATAATTCTGCTTGACGTTTGTTCAATATACAGGGATCCACTTAAGCCGTGCCAAAAAAATTGGTTGATAGAGGGGACCAAAACAAGTTTTCACGTAAACCAAGGATTGCAAATGCTTCGTTTGAAAGCTACCCTTACAAAAGTGCCCAAAATTAATCTCTTAAATTTTTTCTTAAGAACAATATCACGACGGATGACATATCTTTGGTTAGGGTATTGGGTATACCCTTTCCAATATTTAGTAACAATTTTCTAAAATTGCTACCCCAAGATGGTGCAGACTAAATGGGGGTGAAACTTGCAATTAGTTTTTGATTCTTGGTAAAAAGGTCGGCTGCAGTTTTTGGCCGGACAATGAAAATGATTAGAATATCACGAAATATCTTTCGTTCTTGAGATATTATTGAGAAATGTGTCGAAAAGGTTTTCAGTGTGACCTTTGAAGCGAAAGTGATGCATTCTCATGGTAAAAGGTGGTTCAAAATATCAGATTCACCAAAATCAGAATTTTTTTTCTCCTTTTTATTTACGGGTGCGCTATCTTGGGGCATTGTTTAAAAAACAATGCTTGGGGCAAGAATTTTGAAACTGTTTATACAAAATCGGAAAGTACATAAATACCCAATATCCTATCCAAAGACATGCCATGCTTCTTGATATGCCTTATGATACCCTGTTTATTCAGCAAACATGTTTGACTACCGTAACGTTTGTTGTTGGATCTTTCAGGTTACCTAAAATATTTTTCTCCACTACCGTTTCGGATTGTAAATTTAATTTGGAATAGATTTCAAATAAATTTGTAGCTGACAGCTACTGTTACTGGCAGAAAAAATAAACAAATCACAATTTTCATTAAAATTTTGAAAAATTGAGATTGTTATTTGGTTATGTTTGTGTTCAAGGTTAGGCTAATCAGAAAAATTTCTCTAGATTACAAAAGATTTTTTACGTAAATACATTTTTTAATACCTGTTTTTAATTTTTATGTGAATATTAATCTTTATGTGTAAAAATTGTTCTGTTTTGGAAATACAATTTGATTCATACGGCGTTCAGTTCTTCAATTGTCGGTGACCTTGTTAATCGGATTTGTGTACTAATGATCCGAAAGTAAGGTACACTTCAAATAATAAAAAAAGCAACTGCCAAAGTATCCACCTTTAATACTTTATTAAACGTATTTTGACTTGCATGGACCATTTCTTGAATAATTAAGATCAAACTCACATATTGTACAAAGTGCCACCTTCCTCTTTAGTCTTTATACTTACCTATACAGTTTTTTACACACACCAAGAAAAAAATAGGAAAAAGGTTAAAAAATTTGCCTTACACGCACGATGCTGCTTATTCCTAATTCAATTATGAACACATTTCATAAAACGGGTGACCCCATTTTCTGTATCGGCACATCATTAATTAAGGCTACGGGCGAGCAAAAGTAGGTTGCAATAATTGAACGCTATTTTACAATAGGATGCGCAGTGTGCACTTTCGCTTAGCAGCTAATTGTAAATATAATTAATTTTTTTAAAATTAAAATATGCATTTATAACTAACTACAGTACAAATTGTAATGTTTCGCTTACTTTCGCTTACCCATTGTACTCCTTATTGTGCAAACTTTATTATTAGTTTTTAGTGCAAGGTGTAACCCACGAAAGTCCAGACGCTTTTTCAAAAGAGTGGCGCCTCGCACATAAAAAATAGTTGTTTTCGGATAGTTAAGGGGGAATGAAAAAAAAACACCTTGATACGTCAATTTTGCGTATGATGGGAACACCGGTTATGATGAAATTTCCCGATCATTTCATACCCAAGTGTTGGGACCGTAACCCCTCAAATTCAATCTGCATAATGACATGTTAGACATGTTTTTTGAAACAGATATTTTGATCGATAATTAACATGTTAATTAAAAACACGTTATTTTTACTTAACTTGGATAGACTTTTGGCCGATCATTACCTATGTTTTGAGTCAAAATAATGGCCTAACTAAACCACCATAAGACTAAAAACATGTTTTAAAATCAGAACTGTTCCCTACATACGTAAGGATCAGTCCTCAGATTGTAAGTAACGTGGGTACAATTATCCACCTGTAGCACCTGGTACCTTAAGTTAGGAGGTTTGTATACCTTAATTGTACACACTAATACTACCCTACTGTACATGTTTTGTCCATAAGAAAATAAGTAAGGTTTGGGGGCCCTGGGATCTTGCTTTAGTAGGAATATAAACACTTATTTGTCGTTAAACTTTTGCAATATACAGAGCGTTACATATAAGTTAGTAAAAAAATTGGGCGATATAGGGGATCAAAATAAGCACTTTTTTCCAAATAAACCGAGGGTCCAACATGCTCCGTTTTGGAGACATTTTCAAAAAAGTGGTGAAATATGCATCTCTTCTTTAATTTTTTTCTCAGCAATCATGAGTTACAAAGACTGGCGCACGTCTTTGAGTAGGTTTTGGGGGATTCTCGAATAAAAATTACAGTGTTACTCAACCAATCATAATTTATACGTACCTACTTGCAAAAATAAAACTGTTAACACATAAATAAAACAAACATAAACTATAGTTAAAAGTATAGAATACATAATTATAAATCACTTAATTGGTATGCTTAAGTGTACTCCCTATGTTCTTGTACATTTTTTCGCATTTTAGAAGATTTTTTTAAATTTTTTGTTTGACATCGGGCTTTAACAGCTAGGTCATACCGCCCATTACCTAACAATTCATTTTATATCTTGATTTTGTAACAGGAACCTGCGACAGAGCATTTTCTATGGTTAAATATTTTCGGTTGAAGGGTAAGATATATGTACTAAATTAAGGGGCGGTTTGTATCTTTTGAGGAAGTATGGAATTATATTATGCAACATTTAAGAAATGCTCTACACATCTACATTTTTATGACTTGCTGTTACAATTCCGAAGACAGTCAAATTTTCGTTTAGGGAAAAAATCCGGTGGCGAGTATGCTGCGGGGGAATTTAGCTGGAGGCGAGTTTTTTAGGGGATAACTTTAACTTCGTCATGGAAGAATCCATATCAGATATTCCAAGGGGAGTTTTCTTAAGGTCATTGTCAAGCTGGACATAAGGTGTTCCTTGGTGCAACATATATTCTGCAATATTCTGAAGAAGGCGTATGGGGATAAATGTAACAGATGCGAATTTATCATTCCCAGGTGGATTTTGTTGGGGTCAAAGGCGAATTTACATCAGTGCCAATTGCGCCAACAAAAATAAAAGGAAACTATAGGCACATTACTTCAATCATTTGAGGTAAAAGTTTTATGAAACACCATCGTAGCAATCAGCGCGAGAGAACTTTCCTTGGTTGCAAACTTTTCCGGTGGGAAGAAAATCCTTTGGGGCCGAATTTCCTTGGGAGCAATCCCGAGGGTAACTCTTCAAGCGCGAATCATCCGAGAAAGATTCTTTCAGTGGCCAGGTCTTCTAAGGGGCGAATATTCCAAGGGTGAATTTTCGAATGCATTAGGGGAAGAATTTTCCTATTAATCCACTGTAAAACTATTACAGATATTACAACGAACAGTCTCTTTTTATTATTTCATTTCACTACACTATAAAAACGAACCTTCTAACTTTATTTTGCACGACAATAACTTTTTTAACACTTGGCGTGCCGCGTTTCATTAGAGTTTTTACAAAAAGGAATAACAGATTTTTTTCGGACATGTCATTTTTAAGTATTTTGAGGTCTCTCGTTTCACGTAGGTGACATGATGAACTGGACACTAAAGCAGTATTGTGGCGTATTCTTTGAATAACTTTTCACTGATTATTAGATCACAGTTGGTGAGATTAGAAAAATACTCGACTATTACGAATGCTGTACTACTTCTGCACGCTCTACTACAATAATTGGCGGTCACTAAAGACGGCCTCTTAACGAAAGCGTGTCCGTTTTGGTTGTTTGTTTTTGTTCAAACGACACATGATTGGAAATTTCATTAAAGGAATACCAAAATAATAAAGTGACTCAGACAAAATCCTGGTGAAATTAAGAAATTCCATTAGTGTGTATAGAAAATCGCAAGAAAAACAAATAATAGTCCATCATGCTTCAATTTCTCTTTCTATCGTCAATTGGATTATTAAAAGAGTTAATAAGCAAAAGCTATAACCATTTTACAGTTAGATACGTACCTACACTTAAGGGAACCAGTTCTTATAGCATCATCGCGAGGATTTCTTCTTTATTCATTGTACGTTACCAAAGTGGACGCTTCGTTTGTTTGTGCGTTTTGATCGATAATTATGAAAGAAAGTTAGGGACAAACAGGTCGTGGTTTAGTGTTTGTGATGTAGAATCAGAGTAATGATCAAGGTGATAACTGCACAACTTGCCCAGAGTTCTTCGTGCACTCCCGAATGAAGATCATGTCACAATAGTAAGTTCTGAATTTATTAATAAATTAGTCATAACTGTGTAGGTGATGGTTTATTCGCTAACTAGTCGGTTCACTGAGTACAAGTGATCGCGTTTTGAAAATGAGTACGCAGAGTTTATAAAGCATGAAAAAAGAAAAATAAGCTGCTGGTATTCTTGTTATAAATTTTCCCTTGTGCCAAATAATTTGGAAAATTCTATTGCAGCCAATTTTGTCACATTCTCACGACCTACATACCGATCCAAAGCAGCATGCCCAGCATTTAAAGTACCAAAATATTCATGATTAACAGTATAATATGCCATAGGCTTGGCACTATACATGTAAAGGTGGTCGAGCAAATTTTGCTGTCAAAACACGTAAGTAACAGGTAATTTTTGTCTAGTGAATTAACTGGCGTAAATACAGCTGCAAACAGAACAGTTTCGTGTAAATTTACGGTATCTTACTTTTACAACATAAAAAAGACAGTAAATGCCTGTTAACAACGCTGTAGTAAAGATTGTTAAACGATGTCTAACTGCACACAAAATTTGTTGACTAGTACCCGGTGTAATTCAAACTGTTGCATTAAAAAAACATAATCCACCCTCTCCCACTCATGATTAAATATAAAAATAAACCATTGGCAAGTTGTGGAAATGGATTTTATTCCTATATATTTTCATTTTCCCTTTAATTTATTTTCCTTATGTTAGTTCCTTAGTTAAAGGAAGTGTTTAATCACTTTGGAATTGCTTAATTTGAGTGAAAGACATACTTTAGGATCTTCAATTTACTTTTCTAGATAATTAGCTCATTAAATGATAATTCCACCTTATTATCTGAACTAAGCTTTCATTGTCCCAAGAAATATGTATGCGAATAGCGTTTTACGTTTTGCTAGGAAGTAAGAGACAATTTAATGAATCTATTGTAAAGGCCGAATATAAAATTCGTTGACCCACAATTTTTACTTAGTGAATCCCTTGATTTGTAATGTTCTGATTTATTTCTTGTTAGTGTACCAAAACATTTGTTTGCGTCAAAAAAATCAGTAACAATTAATCTCTCCAAATAGCAAATTGCCCAATAAAGTTAAGTTATGTAACTCTGTGTATTGTTTGCCTAAGGAGATTGTTAATTTATCGACATTTAATTTTAGAAAACAATATATTATGGTTTTACTTGTGAAAGACAAAACAACATTTGGATAAAAACTCCTTAACGTATAACTACTCGATAAAGAGCAATAAATATTCAATTGAATTAATTCATCTTCATTACCCAATTCTAAAATGTAAAACAATGAGGGAAAAGATTTGAAAAATAACTAAATTAAAAACTAAAATTTTGCTCTCAATTCGTGTGAAGAATTTTTACTTTTTAGGCTAGTAATCATTTGTCGAATATATCAATTTGCACTGAATGTTTAATGCCTCGTAGTCAACTGAGAGCGCAGTAGAACGTATCCAGGGCGTTTTACTTAAGCAATGTTGTTTCATAAATATCTTTTTGACTAGATTTACTTGTTTCTTTTTTTTTACTATTGCAATTTTGAGAAAAACGCCTAACAAACGATGACAATGGAAATAACCAAAATACTATAAATTTAGTGTTACAGGTACAACAAAAATACATGAACATAATGTCCCGGACTTATTCAACAAAATTCTCAAAAATCTTAAGACATGCAGTTGCGTTAATGAACGCGCATGCAGCACGTCCGTCCGTCGCTGAAGTGTTCACATGAAAGTCGTGCAACTGTGTCGCACATCTACTCCAAAATTCCAAAAGTTTCGATTACAGACGAACGTTCTTGCACACACGTTCATTAACCATAGAAAACTCTTGGGTTAGCTTTTATATGTCATTAACGCACTGGCATGTCTTAAGACAAATTTCTACGTCTGTGTCTAGCTTAAGATCCAGTGAAATCATTTTCTTTATCTTGTTGATAAAAAGACCTATTTATTTATTTCTAAAATAAAATAATTCTTTTATCTTGATGATAATTTTAAATAGTAGAACTAAAATCAACAAGATAATTTTAATCGTTAAGCCATTTATCTTAGATACAGATACTCCTACCACGTGAGCGAAGGATTTTGTTATGGACGAGTATACATGCCCCTTGCCCGGGAGCGACTGTTTTAAAATTATTTGTGGGAATATAGGATGTTCCGCCAAGAGTGAGATTGCATGACTAACATTCGTACATGGAAATTCAATGGTCAGATAAGTTTAGGCAAAGAAAACCGGCCCTAATCGCAGTTTTGTTTGTTCTTTTTTCGACGATGTAATCTAATCTGTACTTGAAAAAAGCATAAAAAACAAATCGTGAAAAAATGTAGTAAAAATGCATGATGTGGCAACTAAACACCAAAATTGGTGCATAAATAAGCTAGAACTGGATAAACGTTTGAATGGAAATCCGAAAATGCGACATTCCTTTTGATTTTTAAATGACATGCATCCTTCTTGTATGATTTGGGGTCGTATCGATATACAGGCTGATTCAAATTCGATGTTGCTGTTTTGAAACACAAAAAAAATTCCGACTACTTTCGGACAGAAAAAATGAAATTTTGTAAAATCGTTTTTATTTTTTACCGAAGTTACATAAAAATATATTTCAAAATAAATGACACATTATTATGGCCATTTTTTCCCTCTACATTCAGAATTCAGAATTGAATATCTACGAATAACACCCATAACGGAATATCTAAATGCAGATACTATGCTTAAGGGCGTTTTTTGACCTAGAAACTCCCTAGAGAATGAATAGCGTGAAATGAGGCTCGTGAGGAATTTTCTATTTTTCAGGGTGAATATTCAAAGGAAAATTATTTCTTGACCAAATATATACGTAGGTAAGATATGGCAGATGTTAAGTTTCAGGCAAATTCAGAGGGAGTTTTCCGTGGAAACATATTTTCCTGATAGATCCTTTCTATAGTTATGTCTGTCTCCACGATAACTCTCGAACGGGAAGAATGTTAAAAGTTGAGACATAGGTTCCTCCGGGTCCAAGTATTTGGAAATAAAAGATCTAACGTCCATTGCAAGAACACGTGCGTTAATTAAATTTCGTCCGATAAGACTTCTTTTTATAAAATACCCAAATTTGACCAGATGTGACATCTTAACAACATTCTGTGCTTTAATTGTTAGGTAAAATGTGTTCAAAAATGTACACAGGGTGCTCAACGATACGCGCGAAAGTTGCCATTTCTGAAAATGAGAATTTGACACTACACTAAAAAATCAAATAAGTCCATTATTGAAAAAAAAAAATGGAACTTTCTATGCCCAAAACTAGGTTATCGCATTTAGAACTGACAATGTGCACTCCGGAGCACCAGGTATTTTTTGTGGTTACATAACAGAATCGATCGATGTCTTATTTAAGTAAATCATGGCTTTTTGGTTCAATGGTATGGTTATAAATACGGAGGTCGGGTGTTCGAACCTGGCTTGAGGTGAACTTTTCATCTGTGACAGAGATGAGAATTCCCTTAGACCATGAGGTGAACTTTTCATCTGTGACAGACATGAGAATTCCCTTAGACCAGTTTTGAGCATTCTGCCGGCTACTCAGAATTAGGTTTTCCTGCAGTTTTCCTAATTCGTAAGGTAAGGTAAGTTATGCGGGTCACTCTGTATTCTTTAATTGAGCGCAAACCTGTTGAGGGCCCAGAACAAAAGAGGGATAATAAATAATAAAATAAAATAAATAAGTAAATATCCAAAAATGTCGAAAAGCTCATATTCCATTTCAAATTACGAAGTAATAGTCAATTCCTGGTAAAAAGAAATTGTATAATACTGAATACATTTTAAATAAGACGCGGTTGAGTTGGCTCAAACAGATCACAGCTATTAGCTATCTAACTCCATGTAATGAGAAAAGGGAATTCAAATGAGATTATTTAGGTAGGAATAAGGTCAACTGTTGTGGGAAAAAGCCTCCTACTCCTAGAGAATCTACGATACTAAGATTTAGATCAAGCTAAGTTGAATATGGCTTATTGTGTTTTTCTAGAGCAATTAATAAACTTTCATACGCCGTAAAGATGCATTTTCTAACACGACAGGACACTCATTTTACAAACACAGCCAAAGATAATTTTGAAAGGTTTTTGCCTTTCCTTCTGCACTAACTAACTATATAAATTCAATTACGCCATACCATTAAAATTTTAATAGCCCATTTGTCAATTACAATGCGCTTTCAGCGTGGATTTAGATCGAAAAATCAGATAAACACTCACTTTATATACATGCACTTTTTGTGTACAAAAATTACCGTAATTGCACATTTTGTTCATTTACAAGTCACGCAATGTTAACCATATAATGACTTTTCGAAATAACTTACTCGAGTTGACATTAATTATCCTGTAATTTCAGCTGAAAGTTAGACTATGTCTAAGAGAAGATAATGAAGTACAGCTTTTCGTTTTTTCTACTGGCTACCTTCTACCTTTCCTCGTCGGCAACTCAGGACACAAACTTGGCAAAAGGCACGAATCATGTCGAAGAAATTGGAAACAAATTGAGGAGCTACTGGCTGTGGATCACTCAGAGTAATCAAGACACTTTTGTAGGTAAGTACTAAATTCGCACGTTCGTATTCCATCCGTCAACTTTTAGGACGATGCGTGGGCGCCATCAAGAAGTTGCATTTGGTTATGAATTTTGTGGTTTTCAAGTTGGGAGTTATTGTGACAGCTCTGGCGTTTTTGTCTATCATGATGTTTAAGAGTCTAGGAATGGGTGTTCTGATATTGATCGTTACTTCCGTTGGTCTTGTTTCGAAATTATCAGTTTTGAAGCACGGCGCAGGCAGTATTGAGCATCAACCGCAGGCTTCGGTACATCTACACGTGCATAATAAAGGACAAGCTTACTATAAAGAGCCGCCCGTTTGGCATGATCGCTTCGACCGCCTTGCGCCAAAAGATTCACTAGAAGAGCAAGCTCTAAATGATCTATACAAAAGAATAGGGTTATCTACTTCTCATGATACTTTGAGTTGATATTTGTATGAAGTTACTGTTGAATATTTATTGTTGTAGTAATGTGCCAAATATTGAATAAATTTAGTGCAATTAAATGTATATTGTAGGATTAAAAAAATGTTAAAACGCTATTTTTGAAAATAATATTAAGAAAGTTATCAATACTTTGGAACCAGGATCTAATTATGATGCTATCATCCTCGATCACCCTGCTTTAAATTTGACATCGGCAGTGTGCTTATATAAAAAAGATTTGGAAGTGTCAGATATTTCGTTACATACAGTGTAAATTTTAACTCTGAACAAACTTCAATATCTGAAATATTTATTAAATTAAGAAGTAGATATATTTTCTGCTAAATATCCTCATAAGTCAATTCCGTCAATTGGCCGAATACAATGCGATCAAAAATGAGTTGCTGTCGAGTCACCTTTGGAATTTTTGTTTATATAGCAAATCGTACTTAACTTGAAATTCCAAAGCTGACTCGACAGCAACTCATTTTTGATCGCCAGTTACGTAAGTTTCTTTTGTTTACACTGCTGTCACATTCGTGTGTAAGGTGGGTGTTGCATAACTGCCGGGCATATCAATGCATTGACATGTATATTTCAGAATTGAACATAGGAGATTTGTATGTCCAGAGTGAAAATGTACGTAAACCTCTCGCCAGGAAAGATTGCCGGTCACAGAACACTTGATCCCGGTCTACAATCTATGTTTTTCTGAAGATGTGAGCGACTTCCGGAAAAGTATCGTGTCAATGTTGAACAAAAAGACTTTTCGTTCAACATTGGCACGATCCTATTCCGGAAGTCGCTCGCTACTTAAGAAAAACATAGATTGTAGACCGAGATCAAGTGTTCTGTGACCGGCAATCTTTCCTGGCGAGAGTTATATGTCCTACTGCTTGATAATAATATGATTTAATAAGCGATACGCAGCCATAATTTGTAAGATTACGAACTATTTCATAATGGTAGAGAAAAAGGGCAATCTGACAATTGCACAGCCGTATCTTCAGAGTCTTTCAAGAAATAACTAGATATTTATAGCTTAAAATATTTGACATTTTTAACTGTTAATTGTATATAAAGATTTTACATTGTTTTTGAATTATCTTAAATTTTCTTCTTTAAAAAGTATTAGTTGCAGCTGTACATAAAACATTGTATACACCGAGTACACAGGGATTTTATGGACTCGCCTGGTTGTTTATATTTTATTTTTCAATATAGTTTTTATTATTTATTAATTATATAATCAACGGGTCGTATTTATAAAGCCCTGCTTGATATATAAATACCCAATTTCAGTTATATCGCTGTAACGAAAATCGATATTGACATGGTTTAGAAGCAAAATTTTTTGAATGAAACTCTCGGCTAGTTCACAGCACTACCCAGGAATCACCACGAGGAGGTGGTTGCAGGTCGAGTCCCGCATGTGCGCTCCAATCCACCTCACAGGAGCACTGCAACTTAAATTGGTCTGTGTGGATTATGAGCAAATTGAACGTTGAGCATTTTTACTAACTCTAGAAGACAGCATTTCCAAAATGTTTCCAAATTGAAATTGAAATCATAAAGCTGTGCTTAAACTGAAGGCTTAGCATCAACAGCAAATTTTAATTATTGTATAAATATTAAATACTACATCTATTTATAAGGAATAATAAAAAAGTTAGGTATGTACAAACTATTGGCTGATAGAGAGGACCAAAACAAGGATTTTTTCCATATTTTATTTTAATTTTATTTTAATGTAAGAAAACCCATACTGTTGGGCTATGACCAAGGTGTGTATTTTAATATGCAAAGGAGTCATCTGTTATTAAAGGGATAACAAAATAAAATGATTTACATTATTGTCATATATAAAATGGTAAACCATACACGTATATTACACTTACTGCCAGATATACGTTAACTGTATACGTTAAATCAATACACCATAACCAAAAAATTACTGAAATATGGTTAAACGCACGTATATTAAATGACAACTCAGATAAGTTTGTTGCTTGGGCAGGTACAAAAAAATAGAAATTTCCTGAATAACGGAAAATTTCTCTGATAGGTATTCTCGTACGATTAGGGAGTTGTGCGCGGGTGATACCATCCTGTTGAAACCAACAGTATTCAGTCTATCTACGTTTTTTGGTGTCTACTGCTGGGACTTTACATACACGTATACTAGCAATGACCTAAGAGGTTCCAGAATACAGACAATTCATATGGGATCGATGCGAGCGATTCTACAACAAACATAATTCATGTATACAATTTTATAATTATATTTTTAATATAGCATCACATCAAAGCTTGGTAACCCATACTAAAACTAAAACGGCATTATCATAAAAATCGCTCCATTTGTAAACCAAATGCGCCTATGTAATGTAGCTATAAAAGAAATGGGGGGGCGCTGGATGGAATACAATAAAGGTATTTCGAGTGGGTATTGGCTCTTTACGAACGAACATCAAGTTACATAGTACAAGAAGAGACAGGAGGATAAGAAGAGTGACGGGACGCAGGAAAGTAAGACGCGAGGAGAAGGGAAAAAACGATTTGGTGAAGGAATGCTTGCCAACAAGGTTCAATGTAAAACCAAACTAGCGCGAGAAAAGGAAAAATACTATGAAAGAGACAGATATTGATGGGAATAGGTAAAGATAAGGAAAGAATGAGGTGAAAGTATGCAACAAGAAATAAACCCCTAAAGCGGATTTAAAAAAGCGGCAGAACATCTCGGTGTTACCCTACCGGGTCATTGGATTTCACCCATTTTCAGGGCTTGTTACATGTGGAATATAGGTCAGCTGTGTAAAGTTTGAACCGAATCGGTCCAAGCTTTTCACAGTTATCGTGTTCACGGATGGACAGACAGACACCACCGACTCCCCTATCAAGCTTGCGCCGCTTTGCTCTGCCACTTAATAACAGTCCACTAGAACTGAATTGCAGGAACAGAACGACAAAATTCAAGGGGAGCAAACGTAAATCTAAATTCGGTACCGCAAAAAAATCAATAATCAAATTGAGAGATTAAAACACGCGTTCTGTAAATTAAATTTGTATTTGATATTAATTTCGTCTCGAAAATCCGCGTGTGCACTTCCAATATAGGAATTGATTAATGGATTAGAAAAATTTGCGGTTTTTGCTTTTTTTGATAAAATTAATTACGAACGCTGAATTAATACTTATTATCTCAAGCTTAACCAAAATTACACTTCTATTTTTAGAGATGTGGTCCGTGTAATACACATAATCGAAACGCATTCTATTAGAAGTTTGTGCTGTCTCATGGTAGGTACATTTTCAGTGACCTACTGTAAAAATGATACAGTTTCACTTTACTTTATTTATAAGAAATAGTCTTTCGGAAATTATTTATTTAATTATTATTATTTAGACTATTTGTGCTCATTTACTATTTCGTTGTGTTTATTTGCAATTACTCGATTTTTGCCCTGCAAGTCAAAATGTTTTTGTTAGCCTAGATCCTAGAACAAGTATAGTAAGTCCTGATGGTGTAAAACAAACCCAGACAAGTTAGAAGCAATAATAGTAGTTTACGTATCAAGAAACGTTATTATGGGTTTTACATTACGAGGGAATATGTTTGAAGAACGAGGGGCAACGCCCCGAGTTCTTTAAAATTCCCGAGGAATGTAAAACCTTATAAATAACGTTACGTGTTTCGTAACACGTTTTATTTTATCCTCATTCCTCATTCATGTTCCTTATACGACATTCATTATAGGTAGAATGATAAACCAGGGAATCTTACAGTCGGCCATGCGTAAGGTATCTAAGGGTATCTATGACAATCAGCGTTTGTTTACCCAGTTTGTTTATTCGAGAAAATTTACACGAAAATGTGCTATAGAGTAATTCATACATTAAAGAAAAAGTTGATGCAGTTCGCTGCAAATTAATACCAAACAAGTCTGCGGATAGGTATAAAAAGGAATTTGATTTATTAAAATGTTGACAGCTAAATAACTGTTTTAGTCAAACTAGATGTCATGTTGACATACGATTCTGAACTGGTAAGTCATTCTCTGTTATTTATTCATATAAGTGAAAGTTTTTTTGTTAGTCCAAGAAATTTGAAGCTTCCTCTGTATGGACGAAAGTCTCCATGCTTAAAAAAATGTTGATCACACATGAAAATGTAGACGTTTCTTCCTATGAAATAGTTAAATCCTTTATGAAGACCAGCATGTTTTCCAAAACGAGAATGATTAACGACACTGGTACCTACTAACACCGCCGATGATTCCTTGAGAAATATCAGCCTTGGATAGTCTTACTCGGGCACCGTTTCTTCTGGTGGAATAAAATTTGAAAACGTACAAAATTGTACAATTAATGTGACAGTCAGTGACAAGTCTAAAACCGAAGAAAATACACCGTTATTTAGTAGTTAATGTGTTCCATGAATTATATTCTATACTGCATTGTTGGCCAATAAAAAACAGTGTTGTTAAGAAATTTTTTACAGCACTAGTGTTGTTAAATGTACCTTAACATAACCCGTCGCTAAGGAGTTATTGTTACTATAACGATTTAGGATAAAATAATAGTTATTTATGGTATAAGTGTGTTATATTACAAATAAGTCACGCGAGAAAAAAGTAAGCCCACGAGGCCGTCAGGCCGAGTGGGGCTATTTTCTCAAGTGACTTATTTGTAATTAACACACGTGCACCATACAAAACTTTATCCAACACCTCCTCAAGCTGGTTTAAAACGTGGAAATCTTAAAAACTGCGTGTTCCGCGAAAAGCTAGAGTGCATGGAATACAAAAGCAATAATTCGTTGCTATGGGGAATAATAAACAACAAAAAATTAATTAATAAAAGAATGTTCCTGTACTTTATCTTGCTAGTGAGTTATTTTACGTCCATAACTCATTAGTGGGTTATATTATACCTTACTCGTTTAATTTCGTCATGATAATGACTGGATAACATAGAGGTGTTGGATAAAAAATTTATCATTGTTTTTGCGAATATTACTAAACTATAGTGACTAATTGTTTTCTTTCTTCAAAAATTTCTTCAACATTTCAACTTTAAAAACCCTAAGTACTTACGCTAGTAGGTAATTAGTACGCCAGTCAGAACTGATTTTTACCCTACAAATGGTGGTGCAGTATAGTAAGTTTTTAATATGTTGTCTGGGTCTTGACTCTTGAAGCACAAAAACCATGTTTTCGGCCTTGGAGGAGGACCGCTCGCGTCGCCATCCTGAATGAATGCCCTGTAAGCATTTAACATACCTACAATTTAAAGTTGCCTTGCCGATGAGCCCTCACAAGGGTCATTAGAAGAGCTTCAGAGTTTACCACTACCAATACTAGCATCTAATACGCAAACGTTTGAACTACCACGTACCTTTTCTATCCGTTTATCGAGACTTAGTTGAGGTGATATTTCCTGATGGGGCTTCTTCTAGAAGTATTCGTAGTAAATCTCCAACTGCTTTTATATGATGTTTTTCGGTGTGCCAACCTGCTACAGCATTACAACATTATTTACAGCTTCGTGGGAACACTAGAGCTTTTGCATGATTGCGTAAATAGGCTGATCACCGGCAATAACAAATACTTGGCCGGGATTTAGATAATAAAAGTTTTCTTGGAATAAGGTATCATTCCTGGAACGGTTGAAGGTTCATTAAATACCGGTAACATGGTGCCACCTCATTCTGGTCTTGTGCGTGATACACTGACCACCTGCTAGATCTTCTGCAAGAACCTAAAGAAGCGCCGTCATTTCCGGGTTCATCTGGTTTCAACGAAGAAACTTCAAAACGGCGGATAAACGTTACCAAACAATATCTGGGTTATCTGGGTCTCCTGGTGATAAATGCCTTAAAACAATGTCTTCATTCAGTACAATTGCCTTTTTTCTTTAGCTCATCGGTCAGTTCCACCTTATAAAACGGATGAATAACTTTGTCTTTTTCTCAGGTCGTCCATCCTTGACATGTCCGGCTGTCCCCACACCGGGCTGTGTTTTCATTACAAAACAAGAAAAACCTCAAAAAATTATTCTTGAAAAAATGTGATGATTGCCCTTCTAAGTCAACTATTTGGGAGTGGTCAAAATTGTTTCAACATAACCGGGAATCACTAGATGATGATCCCCGTCAAGGATGCCCTGTTGACGTGATCACTTAGACGTTGTTGAAAAAATCAAGTGTTTGGTACTGGAGGATGCAAGACTAAATAAGCAACAATTAGCAACTTCACTAAGAGTTTCAGAAACCACGGTTTTCAGAATTTTACACGAGTACCTTAGAACGACAAAGGTTAGTGCAAGATTCCAAATGCGTGTCCGCGTAGAGACCTCTGAACAATTCTTGGATGAACCAGATTTAATTATCAATCGACTTGTCACTGGAGATGATACCTGAGTTCATCATTATGATCCTGAATCGAAGCAAGAGTCGGTGCCGTGACATGTTAAGGGCTCCAGCCCTCCCAAAAAGGTTAAATTCACCTCTTCTACAGGAAAAATAATGGGAATCATTGTTTGGGACTCTCATGGAATGCGGTGCGGTGCGAAAGTGCGGTAACGGTCGGAAGAGTATTATGCAAACCTGATGCAAGAGATGCTATAAATGTGAAGGGACGCGGAAATTGACTTGTTTTAATAACTAAAAGAAAAAATAATTGCCAAACTTAACGAAACTAACGACAAAACCAAGCTTACTCAAACCAGGCACTAAAGTTTGTATGAAAAAAAAAACATGTAAAGCAAAAAACCGCTAATAAATTTCGAAATCCAACAACGTTCCAAGCAATAAACAAACAACAAACAACTTCAAGGACAAAGTAGACAATTTGAAACGACCTTTATAATCTCATATCCTATTATTATGTCATTTTTTTGCAGGTCACCTATCGTTTTTGTAATTTAATAAAAGTAAGAGCCGAAAAATTAAATGAAATCGAAAATAAAAATTAAGGAAATACAACTCCATCCAACAAGTACCTATAAAAAAAGGATTAATTACCGGACCGGTTCGATATTCAAATCAATCATTGGTAACGCTATCAAAAATTAATTGCAAACTTTCAGTCTTAAAAAACAAGATAGTTTCTAGCAGTGCAAAGCAAAGTTCACTCTCAATAGAAATTAGTAATAAATTTAACTCAATTGAAAAAAATTTACGTAATAAAAAGGATTTAAATGCCAAAATTACACAAGTATAATCAAAACAGTAATTTCTTAATGAACTATGTAGTTACAAAGAATCAATTATCTCTCCACGTCTGTCTAGAGTCTAGCTAGAGCGTAGACCAATATTCTGGTTTTAGAAAAATCAGTTTCATTTGAATGCTTTATACAATCATATATTTAGGTATATCGCTTTTCATTACATTACGAATCAACGAATCAATCAATGGCAAGCCAAGATTCAAAAATCCAACTTATTTATTGGAGATCCCACTTGCTTGTGCCATTCAGTCCAAATCTTTAATCAAGAACGACGTATTAACAATCACGCAGTGCTATGTACTTCCAGTGAACATCGGCTCAAAATCCATTTAGAAGACACCACATAGTTAGTCAGCAATTATAATTCAAATTAAGGACTTTAAATGAATGTATCAAACAAATGCAATAAAGTAAACTTTTAGACAAACATTTGGATCAACCAGCAAAAAAATGTATAAAAATTCAAGCCAGTCCTGTGGGATCACGTTTGGATATTTATGCCATTGGTCTTGCAATGACTTTATAGTAAGTTAATAAAAATAATAACATTTACATGTTGATGATCGTTGGGTACGATGACATTAAATAAAAACCAAAAATAAAATATTGACCGATAACTCACGTATTACTTTGCATTATTCTATTATCTCTACATTTATTTTTAAAAAGTTCAAAAACCTGGTTCATTAAACCTTTTTATGTTCTATGCAAATTTTTGAAATCATACAATTACCTATTGTTGGTTTGCTAATTGCGATATGAGGCGAAATTCTACAGTGGTCTCAGGTCTGGGAAGTAAATGCAGTGAGACACGCATAACGCATAAGTAACTAATGAGCTATGCACCCTATCATGAAAAAATGTAACCTTATTGACATCTCATATCTTTATTTTTACTACATTTTAAATACAGGAATTACGGTTGAAGATCTCGTAGTAATCTCGAGATGATGAAAGTTACAACAAAATACGTGCTGCTCATTGACTTTTTACTGGTAAGTAATAGTCGTGATTTGTTAGACGATGTAAAATTTACATTTCAGGTCAATATTTATGTGGCACAAGCGAAAGTAATACCAAACGAAATACCTCATAAATGCGTGTCGCACGGTGTTGACTATAAGCTATTGGAAGAACTTCCAAAATTTGAGGTCGTGAATAAGTTCGTCCAATACCCCCTCAAGGAGGTACTTCCGCCGCGAGACTTCCTCCCGGAAGGCAACCAAGTCTATAACAACTACTTGCGTTGTGTCTGGAAAAGTGATAGGCTAATGTTCAGAAATGACGATGTTAATTATAATAGGTTAGAAGAGTACGTCAAAAAGGCGATAACATCGGTGGTAGGAAGTACCGGTCCCGCAATTAATTTAAGCACCCTCCATTCGAAGGAAATTGTTGAAGGATGTAAATCTATAGGGGGCGATCCCGGTACGAAAGTAATACGTATGCAAAATTATATTATAGCAAGATTACAGCATCTTGTACATGTTTTGTAAATACTAATTTTTAAAATAAATTGTTGTCTTTCTTGTGGGTCAGTACAGTAGGTCATAACCTCCTATCGAACTTTAGGACGTTTTAGGAAATCCTATGTTTTGTGAAACTTAAGATTTATCATAGTCTGTTGATAGACTTGACGTGTTTTAATTTGTTTTAAAAATTCTTACGTCGTGCCGTAACTGTTTCATACAAGTAAGAGAATGTGGTTATGAATAATGTCATCTTTATTTTATATATGTATAAAAATTGATTATAACTTCAAAGACGGTCTTATTTACCGTTATATGAGCACCTTTAAATACACTGTCTGGTGAAATATTTTGTTATGCGTAGTTTCATTTGGAATTGTTTATAGAGAGACTTAAAAATCTGCACTCCAACAGCCGAATCAATTTAATTATTAAAGGCCTCGGAAATTAAACTTTTCTCGCGCGGATAAAGAACTAATGACACATGACATACGAATCACACATAAGATTTTCTCCAAAACCGCTCAATGATACGTTCTAGGATACGTTTTTTGAAATGGATCGTGACCTGTTAATGCGACAAATTAATTAGTAGCATTAGTGGTAGTAGGTAAGTGAAAAATTGTTCGCAATGGTTTTGCACATTTCAGTTTTTTCTGACATTTCGAAGAATACAAAGCATGCACAAGTAGAACATATACCGGGTGTTCCAAAAAGACTGAGCGTCCCTGAATATCGCATGTACGATTCTGTACCTTTTACACGATTGAGTTGGCGGTATGAATTTTCTTAGCGATTTTTACTGTCAAAAAATAAACCAGTTCTGGCCCTTAAAAAAATTACAGTTTTGCTTAATACATATTGATTTATAGTGTATTAAGATCAATCGCATCTTCGTTTTCCACTAACGACCACCCTTTTTTGCGACTCCTTATCAAAAGAGGAGGCTGGAGGGAGGGGGGAGTGGAACTGATTTTATCCTTAATGGTACTCTAATGAAAGGTCTCAACGGACGGAATTAATTTCTACCAACCATAGTCCTCTCCTCGACCCCTTGTCGCGATCTAATATATTCCCTTATATCTCCAGAATGGATTGTTTAAAGAGTGTACTCACGAATGGCCAGTGGAACGTCTGGAAGAAATATATCAATTGGTGATGTCAAAACTTTGAGAGCGAAAACGGTTTGTCGGAGGAAAGTGCTCTCAAAGGCAAAATGAATCGACTGGACGACACATATCTTTTGGTGAAGTCGAAGCAAATACCTTAACAACGAAGTAGCGGAAAAGGGTACTCATAAAAGGGAAGTGGAACGTCAGCACGAGACATACCCATTGGTGATGTCAAAGCTTTCGGTGCAAATATCTACAGAATAGAGTGTCGGAGGATTTTGAATGTATGCCAGGCGGTCTTTAAATGTTTATGTGTCAAGAGCCTCTCCCCAATTAATAATCTACCAATAAAGTAAACATCGATAGCATGTTACTACCTTATAACCCAACCAGTTGCTAAGTTATTTCGGTTTTAAAAAATGCGCTTCATCCGCACGAGAGTTGTGCATAATTTATACTTTTTTCATTTCTGTCGATATGAGAGAAACTGCATCAGGTTAGCTAAATATTTTCAGGCAGGAAACACCAACTTAAAGCGGAATTATTTAATTATCCATTGTTGTATTCATAATATAAGATGCCACTCAATACAATGTGTACTTTTTTGCTGGCCATATAAAAAATAAAGTTGATGATGATTTCCCCGAAACGGAACGTTATATTGAAAATCTCTTAACGGTATCTAGAAGAGAGATGAAAAAGTGGAAATGCGAAAGTTTTATTTTATTTGTACCTGTTCAACCAGAAAAAAATAAAAAATAAATCAGCAAATTTCAGTTTTCTGGCATATCTTCGGAAGTAATCGGAATTTTCTTTAAAGCATGACAATAATTCTTTAATTGCCCTTTTCTCTTACTTAACGATCGTCATAACTTCTATGGTTTCGGAGATCCCCATGATAGACCTCTTTATCTTGGACACAGTGTATAGTAAACGAAAAGTTTCAAGGAAAATCACGGAACATTCTCGAAGTCAGCAATCCTTTATCGACTTGATTGCGACGTGATGGCGCCCGCGATGTACAATATTCGCTACGATATTTATGGAAACCTATGCTGGGTGGTAATTCATGAACTTGGGAATTCCCACTGAACGTCGAAAAAACGATCAATTTTCTTCTGTATGGAGGTTTTGCAAGTTTGTGTGGGATGGTATATCGGTATACGTGAAAGTAAAAGGAGGTATTCATCACCTCAATCGAGCACAATGCTTATGCGGTCACAAGATTTCTGAATTACCATTAATAATTGGTGTGGGATTCTGACACTACCTCTCTGTTGTATACACAAGGTAATAAATCTTGAATAGGCGTCAATTTCGTCAAATTTATTATTATTACAGCTGAAAACGCATAAAAGTAATTTTTTTATTTTATAAATAAAATACCGTATCGGTAGTACGCGTATGCCAATACTTTTCCTTCTTTTATGGAGATACTGAACATGCCAATAAGAGAAAATGGACGAGAAAGTTTTTAAAACTAGCATTTGTTTATGGCGAAATATTCTAAATAAACATTTTTTACAAACTGTAGGCAAGAGCGTTATTTAGACGCCTTCCTTATGATTGACTGATTGCATAGGTTTAGATAAGTCAACTCTTGGCAAAATGTTCTTAAAAAAAATGGAGAAATTAGTGAAGGTAAAATGCCATCTTCTGGTACTAAAAGTTAATGTTACTTAGTTCAAGGTGTCTTTCTACCTCTCATTGTCTTATTAGGTTTATTACAGTTTATACCTGACTCAACCACATTTACGAGTGTATTACATAAAAATGCCATTATGGTAAATATTCCAAGATATAGTTTTATTCAGATTCTTCGAAATAATGATTCAGTGTTTGAAGAAAAAGTCGTACCTACTATTGTTCTTGGCCAACCATTTGCAAATGTTTACCACACTCCTATAACCACTGTTTTAGTTACTCTTTTAATACTTATTATAATTATTATGCATAACTGTATGTCTATTTATCGTTTGCATTTTTTCTTTACGGTATTTGAGTATTTCATAAAGTGCGCCTACCTATTCGTTATTTCCTTATTTACTGGTAACACTATTTATTACCGTTATGATATGGCTATCTTTACACTGTCGTACCCAATTATCAATCACTTAGGACTATGCATGTTAAGCTGGTAAAGACCGTAATTAATTCATCTAATTAGCACTGGCTACTTATAAAATTAATTCGTAAGTGTGTTATTAGAACTTATAGCAAGTTAATTGAAGTAAATTTGTCTCCGTTACCCTAAGGTCATTATATAAAAGTAAATATTATTATATTAAATAGAATAGCAAGGCGCAGCTAAAAGACGCGTGATGGCACAAACTATGAGTGAGAGAGAAGCAAATAAGTAATTTTCCTTATGCGCCACAAAAACATTTTTTGCTTCATTTTAAAGTATCCTTTCTCGAAAATCAATTAGAATATAGTTTTTTTTAAAATTGCAGCTGATAATTAAAAGTAACAAAATATACATATACGTCTTTCGCTATAGAAACCGTTGCACGTCATTGATTTGTGTATCAATTTTAGACATATGTTGCAACACTGCAACATGTACAAAAAAAAAAACAAGTGTGCGAAATCTATAGAAAACTTGTCTGAAATTGATTCATAAATCAATGACGTGCACCGGTTTTTATAGCGAAAGACGTATACATAATCCAAACGACTAACGAGGCGCGTCGTCTATAACTGTGTTTCAGCACTTTCAAAATACGACCCAAAATGATAAATTCATTGTAAAACACTTAAATAAAAACAGAATTTTATAATGAACAACCTAACTTCCACCCCAATGAGAGAAACGTGTTAATAATTTAGTAATAGTGCAAGAAACTTACATTAATGCTGTCTAATATAGCACATACTTACAAATTTCCAATGGGCCATTATGACCGACAGGCCAGATGGTAATCGCCACCCGCCCCCTCCCGGGCCAGTCCATCACTGGGAGTGCTTTATTCGCAGAATTATGTATAATAGTAGCATAGACTAAAAAAACCCAGTCCATGATAGTAGTAAGTTTGAAGGCCTTGTGGATAATATGGAAGGTGTATTCAATACCCCCCCCCCACCCTTATGAAGTCGAGCTCGAGAGGTCGTCAACAAACAGTC
Source organism: Photinus pyralis (assembly GCF_008802855.1). Taxonomy (NCBI): domain Eukaryota; kingdom Metazoa; phylum Arthropoda; class Insecta; order Coleoptera; family Lampyridae; genus Photinus; species Photinus pyralis. The sequence continues at coordinate 43,718,814 of NW_022170249.1, forward strand.
GATGTTTTTCGGAGATTTTTGGTGAAATTGTAATGAATGAGATTACGGAGGCGAATACATGTGAATTGATTTTTGGAGGCAAATTGGACGGTGCGAACCCAAACAAAACGTTCCCAAGAATGTTATCATCGATTAATTCACCACTACACTTCACCAGTTCCCTTATCGTCGTTCATACCTTACTTTCTTAAAGAGCTTTCTCAAAATGTAAGACATTCCGTAATTATCTTGCCGATCAAAATATATTTGACAAGGTGTTGACCTCCGAAGCATAAAATCTAATCACTTCTATTTTGGTCATGGCTCATGACTTACAATATTTCTGCAACAAACAAGTAAAATTAATCAATTTAATTAATCTATTAGTTCTGAATCATTGTCAATTAGGTACCTTTGCCAAACTGACAAGATAACATACCAAATTGGTTGGATATTCATTGCTTGAAATTCAATTTAGAATTTAGTGTTAGAAAGCTTACTATTTTCATCTTTGCAGAACAAATGACGTCCTTGTTTCTCGTCGATTTTGTACAAATGTGACGCTACAAAAATTGCAAGTATAGTCAAATGAATCAAATACGGAAATTGTTCAGTTATACCATTGTTTAAATAAAGTATTTAAACAATGGTTATACCTAACTGTGCTTCCTTACTTAATATTAAAATTAATTATAATTAAAGTTAAACACAAACGCGATTGAGGCCAATTAATTTAATTAATTAATTAATTTATTGTTCGTATTCGAACCTATTTCGGTTGTCTTCCTCTGAGCAGAGAATGACGATGTAAAATACCAATTATAGGAACAGTTAGTAATCCAAAATAGCAAAAGTGTTGACGTATTGAGCGTTATAAGAAGTGGCCAACTTGCTATAAACCTGTAGAACTAATGGTGCAAATAAAAATTTAAATTGGTCATGTTTTTACCTTGTGCGAAAAATAAAATTCAACAGTAGCTGATATTATTACCTACACACGATTTCAAGTTACTTTAATAAAATAAAGACAAACTTAATTACTACTTTCCACACTAATAAATTGTCGTATTGCTCTATTAGCAGGTGGGTCAATGTAATTCGGGCAAAAAATTAAGTTTGGCGGAATTGGTGGCTATCCGAATTCCGTAAATGTCTTTTCATATGAAAAGGCTCATTTTTAAAGTTTTCGTTTATGATTTGACTAATTTTGAAACACATTTATTTAGGTATGTTATTTTTCTGTAATTTCTATTTTCTCACAATTTATTTGTAATGCAACAAATCCAGATGCTAGAAGCATTTCGTGTAACAGCTAACGTGTACAAGATAAAAACGTGATCACCCGCGACCGACGAAAGCGCATTTTCCCCGCACAGAATCAGTAATAACTCGAGAAGGAAGTGATCACTCCAAATAAATTTTTGTCGTTCTGGTCTCTGGGCTGTACTACACCGTATAAGAAAAAAAACCACAACGAAAAAGCTTAAACTGGAGGACTAGTAGTGGTACATATGGACAAAGTGCGGACAATAGCGTTAATTTTCCTTTTTGAGAATGCGCAAAAAATGAGATCAGATGACGTATAGAAACGCGATTTCTCAAATTTCAGCCGAAATGGCGTCAAACATTTGAAATGTTCTAACTTTTTCCCAAATACACTTACATTCACGTTTCTTATAGGTTGGCGTAGGTTTTTGGCGTCAAGGATCACAATGGAAGGGTCAAAAATGTGACTGGAAGTGGAAAACCGCGATTTTTCATATTTAGGCCGAAATGGCGCTAACATTTCGCTATGCTTTGAGCATCATTGGTGAAGGTTTGAATTAATAAGCAGTTAAATACACTCTTTGACTTTGAAATTATGTATTTGGAATGTACCGTACCGTGTATAATAATAGTGAACTACGAATTTTGCAATATTCTTTAGGACAGCGTTAGTGAGAGGACCTTCCTTAGGTCATCCAGAAGTCAGCAGGAAACACTACGGAAAACCTTCAGGGCAGTTGTTTTAGTTATTGAATACTGAGCATGAAACAAAACCAAGTAGACATTACATCCAAAACTCATATTCAGCGAAAGAGATTTCAAGGTAACATAATCTCCCACAGCGTACATAGATAACTAATATCTACTACACCTACAGGATCGATCAAGAACAAACTCAGTCACCACTCACATCATAGGTCACTGTAACATCAATATATATGCAGAAATCTGTGAACCCTAACACATTTCCATTGCGATAGGCAACTTTAGATAGTACTTATACTAGGGATGTTTCCGAAGTGGTTAGGTATATCGGCACCGATCGTAAGATGTCTTCACATTTGAAGAACGGTTTCGAGGCTTTTTTTTCCGAGCAGGAAGCAAAACTTCACAGCCCTGCGCTGTTCATAAAACTTTTCCATGAAGAACAATGGCTGGACAAAACAGCTCTTGCAGGAAAATTCACTGCGGGTGGACTCAATGCCGCTTGCGCACTGATTGGCCGAACCCGTATATAAAAAGAGGCTGTCTTTGATCGTGCTGCAAAGATGAAAGGATTTTTTAATGTTTACCGTTGTAATGGATTGTTGGTAGAATGAACTATAGGATGACCCAAAGGAACTAACATTTTTGCAACGAAGTTTGGTGTTTAATTTTAAAATATGGTTATGAGATATTCCAGTAATTTAGTTTTTTCTCTCTGGTTAAGGTTTCACAACACTCTAGGCAAGTTAAATGATTACTGGGTTTTTTTAAATCTTTATGTCGCGGAACCATGTTTTATATCAAAAACTATTGATCAATATTATGTTTACCTAAACATGTGGAATCAATACGGAAAGTATTCCACGTAGGTACTTATTTACATGCGACATTAACTAGCGAAGTATCGCGATAAATTCTAATATCTTTTATTATGAATGGATCGCGATAAAGCAAATTACAAAGTACTCAACTAAGCAGCAAAAATGTACTTTAATCATTAAAATCGATAACTAAAAAACGTGCTTGTTTAACTAGCACTACGTATACTTCCAGTATTTGTTCAATATGTTAAGCGTCGTCGGTAATTTAACTTGATATAATGAACAAGAGTAATTTATTCTGTGCGATTCTTGCGTCGCTTCTATGTTCAACATATAATTGTTATATAAAGCTCGATAGAACACCTGGGCAGGTATGTACTCAAAAAGTTGTTGAGACAATGTTTGGCGAAGAAACATTTTACTACATTTTTAATCGCAATACAACCGATTTTTTACCATTTCATACACCAAATCCGAGGATTGTTATTAATACCGATGGTAGAGTAGTCAATAGCTCCAGGGATTGCAAAATTTTTTACAATTTTGTAATCATCATGGAAAGCATGAACTCTTTGGAAAAGGATATAAACTATTTGTTGAACCAAGTTCATAATATAGTATGGTCTAAATCTCTTTCCCCTACAAGCAAATTTTTAATTATAACTGACAATATTTCTTTAGTGAAAGAGGTGTTTAATCTACTTTGGAAATACGATCTTATTTATTTGGGAGTTTTGGTGATCGACAGAAGTGCAAACGCAAAGCCACAGTTCTTTACATCCAATCCGCATGACCAGAAAAATGAATGCGGAAGAATAGCCCACGTAATTCAAAACCAAAGCTGTGGCAGTACCATAGTGGATACTACCCCTAAAGCAATAAGAAATTATAATGGTTGCCCTGCAGTTGTTAACTTTATTGGTAACCATTACGATGATCTAGGGAATTACATTTTTAATGTAACCGCAGAAATATTAAACATCACACTATACAATTATCAGATTACAAAGTATATTTGGGATGTACGCTATCGGCCCATTATGTTATACGAATTGATACTCACAGTCGATCTTGATCAAATAAAATTCAGTCATATAATCTCGAGGGATACCGTGGTGTGGATTGTTCCACCCGCAGAACCCATTTCGGTATTGGAGGTTTTGGTGATTCCTTTCGAAAAGGAAGTTTGGATATTATTTTTTGTGACTTTTGGTTTATTTGTCCTTACTAGTTACGTTCTCAACCGATTTATGACAAGTTTGGCTGAGATAATTATAAACACTTTCAGTATGACGCTATATGGCAGCATGAATCGTATTCCTAAAACTTCAACGTTAAGATTTATAATGATATGTTACATTATCTACAGTATACATATGCAAACAGCGTATGTATCAAGTCTGATACGACTTTTAACTTCACCACCAGTGGGGAAACATATACAGGACTTACAGGAGCTATTAAAAACAGATCTCCTTATTTGTTATGATGCGCAAGCTAGAATTGCCTTTCATGCCCATTATTCGTCTGAATTTAACGAAACATTCTTCAGAGTGGTCAACAAGTTTTATCCACCTCAACAGCACAAAATGAACGATAACACAGATCCATACGAGTTGCTGAAAGTGTGGTCTAAACATCACAATTTTTCTATGATACTGTTACTTAAAACACTACATGAAATGGAATTGCGTTTACGATTACGAACCCCAAATTACTTCGTTGACAAACTTGTGACCCCCACTTGTCTTAAAGTGTTTGCAGCTATTCAACATTCTGAATATTTTATTAATACAATCGACGTAATTATAGCAAGATTGACAGAGAGTGGCTTGTCTGATTGGCTAAGTAAGACCCGACAATTGTATTATGAAGATACCAAGAGGCGGATATTTCTTTCTGGGGACGAGATTGTGGCGCTTTCTTTTGAGCACCTCAGCGGTGTTTTCATGGTATTCGGCTTTGGGATTGTACTATCCATTGTTGCATTTCTTGGAGAAGTAATCTTGACTGTTCTGACAAATAAAACAACTAAGTGTTGGTCTTTCATGTAAGCACAGTGGTTTAATCGCTTGCCTGCACAGTTAAATTTAAATACAACGTTTGACAATGGTAGAATCTTTTTCTACTAGGTTTTTGCATGTTAACGACTTTAATTGTCAAGATACGAGTTTCTGTTTGTAGATTACTGTAAGATAAAGAAATTTTCAATAAAGGATAAGCACAAAAGTTTAGATATATTTTGGAATATGCTCTGTATGAGTCACGCCTTCTGGTAGTTTATCGTAATAATAAAGCCGTAACAGCTTTGAGGTCCAGTGCAGCAGCACTTAACGAATTCTCGGCACTTCCGATATTTAATAATAATACACTTTTGTATAGAATTATATGTCTATACGTTAAATATACCAGTCTTGAGAATAATACGTCTTAAGCGTACGCAATCGAGCTAATAGCCAGGTTGCGGACAGCATTTTCCGTTATGTTAGACGGCCATTTTTTCTTATAACATAAGAAATATAAATTTTTGTAGAAATAATTTACGGTATGAGGCCTTTTTGTACGATATATTTATAAATAGCGGAACCAATGAAAATGAAGTTCTTATAATGTGTCACTGCGCAGTACGTAATCACTATCATAAATAACATTTTCCTGCTAACCTACAATTGTGCAGTGTTTATGTTGGCGGTAGTTCTTTTCTTTTTGTCTAAGAGCATAGTAGTGAACTTTGGACATTTTAAGTTTTAACACAATGTAAAATAAAAGTGAGGTTAAGACTCCTTTAAACTTATAAGCAAAATTGAACACGCCCAGCACACACCGCAACTTAACTTTGCTATAAAAATGTTTTATACTTATAAACTTATATTATAAGGAAAAATGGCCGTCTAACATAACGGAAAATGCTGTCCGCAACCTGGCTAATATGCAGACAATCCGTGTTAAAATTATATACCTACCATTTTTATCCTTGCACAACTTCCGGTTTACATCAGCAACCGGAAGTGGAAACGTATACGTGTATGGTAGGTACCACAAAATTGTACTCTTTTGTAAAAATTCAAGTTCCTGAGAAAATGAAAAATGTCAATTTTCAGGGGTCCGAACCCATTCAAAAAAGGGTTCCCATTGACCCCTCAAAGTGGTAAAAATTACGGTAATCCTGGATCAGGTGGTCGATGAAGAAGCGGAAGGTGCACGCGAAGAATATAAGAAAAGCAATTAGCACCCCCAAATAATTAGAAGAGTGACAGTCGATGTCAATCAGTGTAGTCAACACTTCCCGAATTGAATAACAATGGAGACTGCTTGACCAGAAGCACATGAGTCATGAATCCAAATAGTGCAGCGGAGAGGCTGCGCTAACTCGCTTATTTAAGGTAGTTTTTTTTCGGAGTAGAAAGAATTGGGACCCACACCATTTTGTTCAGAAATGTTTGAACCTTCAGAATCTCGCTTTACGACATTTTCCCGTGGTCCTGACAAAAGTTATAGGCCGCTAAAGTTGATCTTTACACATTTTCGCGCGCGCGACTAGACCACCGAAAGTATTTATTTTCTCAGCAACTAAGCGATATACATCAATAATTCCTTTTGTAAAATGAAAGTACATTTATAGCAGAATCTAAAGTATTCATATTTACCTATCTTGTTATGCACAGTTTTTCGAAAAATGACCGTCAACTTCCAAAATTCGTGTAGCAGATGAAAAGTGCGCACTTTGAACTCTCAGAACTTTTTATTTCACGATATCGATTTCCAATATTCATAGCTCATTCGATGCTCCAAAGCATTGTGATTATTTTATTTTCTATAACATTACCGTGAATTTTTCATAATAAAAAAGTTACGGTCATTTAAGTAAAAACCTACCAACCTCGCCGAGTCTGGAGTCGCGAGTGAGACGGAGAGGGAAGGATAGTCAGCAGCGTTCGCGCAACAAGGAGCGATGCGTAAGAGGTTCTACTTTACTAAGAAATTTCTCTCCGAATACCAAAACTAGCTATTTAGGCCGTTTAAGCGTTTACAAATGCATTCCGCCGAGTTGCATTGTAAAATCTCAAACAATTCATTAACTCCATGTATCTCAGTTCTTTGGTGAAATATATAGGAGCATCGAATGAGCTATGAATATTGGAAATCGATATCGTGAAATAAAAAGTTATGAGAGTTCAAAGTGCGCACTTTTCATCTGCTACACGAATTTTGGAAGTTGACGGTCATTTTTCTAAAAACTGTGCATAACAAGGTAGGTAAATATGAATGCTTTAGATTCTGCTATAAATGTACTTTCATTTTACAAAAGGACTTATTGATGTATATCGCTTAGTTGCTGAGAAAATAAATACTTTCGGTGGTCTAGTCGCGCGCGCGAAAATGAGTAAAGTTCAACTTTAGCGGCCTATAACTTTTGTCAGCACCATGGGAAAATGTCGTAAAGCGAGATTCTGAAGGTTCAAACATTTCTGAACAAAATGGTGTGGGTCCCAATTCTTTCTACTCTGAAAAAATTTTTTGAACGATTTCGCGGCTCTCTCCGCTGCACTAAAAGGAATAACATCAGTATGCGGTTTTTAGGATGCTGGATCAGGCCATGTCGAGGTTCAATAGAATATACACAGTATTGCAGACCCAGACTAAGATAAAGTTCGATACCGTTGATTACGTTAACTGTTGTAAACTTACATCTTATAATATTCACGGAAACTTTCATTTGATTTAATCGTTTTTGCATGAAATGTTTATAGTGCAAATGTTTATAATATAAGTAAACGTCTAAACAGTACGTCAACAGTTCTAAAGCTTTCCTTATATCATAATAAACTAAAAGTAAATCACTATATGAATGATTAAAGCGCATCTGATATTACAGATGCGTATTTTATTAGCAAAGTAAGTTTTCCCGTGACAGTAAATTTTCTCGCCACAGTATTTACGTCTCCATTATGAAATTATTTTCTCAAATTATCGATCTCACGAGTAATCTTTTTGTTTCATTTTCACTATAGGGACTCGGAAATCGTACAAAACCGCTTGGCCACGTTATGCAGAATTGTATGGTGATTAATTTTCCCTATCAAAGTTTCTTGTAGGTCTACAAATAGCGAAGTTATGGCCAAAAAACCGAAAAATGTCATTTTCGCCGTTCATTTATTTTCAAAGGTACCAACATAGTTATGTACATAAAAGTCACGAAAATAATACATTACTGGCGAGGAAATTTTGAAGTAAAAGGCTTCAAGGAGATAGACGTGTGATAGCATTTTATTATCCCAACACCTGATGTTTAAACGAATTTGTTCCATATTTTAGCCGCTGACTGTATATAATTTTTTTTTTTTAATATACAGTAAAATCAGTACTGGGCTTTTTTATCTTGAACATTTAGCGACGCAAAAACCATTGATATATCGTAGAACCATGTTTTATGAAGAACTTTAGGACTATTTATGATCTTTACAGAAGTATACATAAGTTTCCTACTGGTACAAGATGCTTATATAAAGTTGCCCCGACTTACTTCCAGAATTCTTTTGATGACTTAACTTTGGGAATTCTTTTTGATTGAGATTGCACGAGTACATGTTATGTATACCCTCTTACGCTTTATTGAGCAAGTAAACCTAAACATGCGGGGATCAATACGGAACGTATTCCATGTAGATACTTTTATATTTTATTATAATATCTTTTATTATGAATGTCGAACGATGAAGCAAATTACACACCGCTCACCTAAGTAGCTAAAATGCACTTTAATCATTTAAATCAATAACTAAAAAACGTGCTCGTTTGAGTAGCACTACGTATACTTGCAGTATTTGCTCAATACACGTAAAGTACGGTCGGTATAATTTAACTTGATAAAATGAAAAACAGTAATTTACTTTGTGCGATTCTTGCGCCACTTTTATGTTCTACAAATAATTGGCAAATAAATCTCAACAGAACACCTTGGCAGGTATGTACTCAAAAAGTCGTTGAGACAATGTTTGGCGAAGAAACTTTTTACTATATGTTTAATCACAACACAACCGATTTTTTACCATTTCATACACCAAATCCGAGGATTGTTATTAATACCGATGGTAGAGTAGTCAATGGCTTCAGGGATGGCAGGATTTTTTACAATTTTGTAATCATCATGGAAAGCATGAACTCTCTTGAAAAGGATATAAACTATTTGTTGAACCCAGTTCATAATATAGTATGGTCTAAATCTCTTTCCCCTACAAGCAAATTTTTAATCATAACTGACAATATTTCCTTAGTGAAAGAGGTGTTTAATCTACTTTGGAAATACGACCTTATTTATTTGGGAGTTTTGGTGATGGACAGAAGTGCAAAGGCAAAGCCAGAGTTGGTTACATCCAATCCGCATGACCGGAAAAATGAATGCGGAAGAATAGCCAATGTAATTCAAAACCAAAGCTGTGGCAGTACCATAGTGGATACTACTCCTAAAGCAATAAGAAATTACAATGGTTGCCCTGCTGTTGTTCACTTTATTGGAAAGCATTACGATGATCTGGAAAATTTCATTTTTAACGTAACCGTTGAAATGGTAAACATCTCAATAGAAAATTATCAAATAACAAAGTATAATTATTGGGATCTAGATCACCGACCCATTATATTATACGAAACGATACTCTCAGTCAAACTTCATCAAACAAAATTTAGTCATATAATCTCGAGGGATACCGTGGCGTGGATAGTTCCACCCGCAGAACCAATATCGGCGTTGGAGGTTTTGGTGGTTCCCTTCGAAAAGGAGGTTTGGATATTATTTTTTGTGACTTTTGGTTTATTTGTCCTTACTAGCTACGTTCTCAATCGATTTATGACTAGTTTGGCTGAGATAATTATAAACACTTTCAGTATGACGCTATATGGTAGCATGAATCGTATCCCTAAACCTTCAACGTTAAGATTTATAATAATATGTTACATTGTATACAGTATACATATACAAACAGCGTATGTCTCAAGTCTGATACGACTTTTGACATCACCACCAATGGGGAAACATATACAGGATTTACAGGAACTATTAAAAACAGATCTCTTTATTTGTTATGATACGCAAGCTAGACTTGCCTTTCATGCCCATTATTCATCTGAATTTAACGAAACATTCTTCAGAGTGCTCACGAAACTTTATCCATTTCAACTTCACGACATAAACGAGGACCCAGATCCATACGAGTTGCTGAAAGTGTGGTCTAAACATCATAATTTTTCTATGATACTGTTACTTAAAACACTACATGAAATGGAATTTCGTTTACGATTACGAACTCCAAATTATTTCGTTGACAATTTTGTGACCCCCACTTGTGCTAAAGTGTTTGCAGCCATTCAATATTCTACATATTTTATTGATACTATGGACGTAATCATAGCAAGATTGACAGAGAGTGGCTTGTCTGATCGGCTTAGTAAGACCCGACAATTGTATTACGAAGATGCCAAGAGGCGGATATTTCTTTCCGGAGACCAAATTGTGGCGCTATCTTTTGAGCACCTCAGCGGTGTTTTTATGGTATTCGGCTTTGGGATTGTGCTGTCTATTGTTGCATTTATTGGAGAAGTAATCTTGACTGTTGTGACAAATAATTATTAAGTAGTAATTTAAATCCAACGTTTGACAATGAATTTTTTCGTAATTCGTATTACCTATGTTTTTGCATGTTGATGTCTTTAATTATCAAGATACGAGTTTCTGTTTGTAGATTACTGTATAAGAGAAATTAATTTTCAATAAAGGATTCTCTGTATGAGTGACGCCTTCTGGTAGTTTATTGCAACAATAAAACAGAGCGCAATGCGCTTTAGATTTGTTCTTAGAATTTAATGAAAGTACATTACCTATTTCCTGCGACATTTACCCGAAATTTGGGAACACCGTTAAAAATTGGAGCAAGATGTAGGACAATCAATTCCAAATTTAACTGTAGAAGATAGACAATATCATTTATTTATATGATAATAGTCCGTTAGCTCAGTTTTGTTTCATAAGATATTAACTGCGTCAACTTTCACTCACTTCGGTGTGTACTTTACGTCGGAAATACCTCCTTTTATAAGTAAACCGAAATGCCCCACTGGCTACGTGATGTAAAGATTATGATTTTAAGGACCAAAGCATTTTAAACAACTCTCGTTTCTAGGAATACCTTTGTTGATGGAAGAATTTCGTTTGAAACGTTACAACACCCTTTCACTGTAGTGCGTCAGCGATTCTCAAACATTCCTTTCGTTTACATATCTACGAGTATCTTTAATGAACCAAAGTTTGACATTTTATTATAAAGTGAAATCGTACATTGTTGTTCCTTGTGGAATCCTTCAGTGGAATTTCGAAGGGGGCTGATGCTCCCTCCCCCCAACTACGTGCCTGCGTTGACAGTACGGCATTCCGGTTTATTTAAAGAGGAGCAGTATACCAATTTTTCTCTTCACTGAAGGGGAAATGGTGCGAAAGATGAGAGAATTGCCTGTACGGTACTAACTAACTTAAATAAATATTGGTCCAAACCATTATGATGGGGCCGATACTCGATTTAGGACAACACAAGATCAATCCAAGTGCTCGCAGAAGAAGTTGGAGTGTCTGAAAGTATAACATTCAAGATTATACTTACTCGATTACTTACTCCAAAGTAGAAACTGGCGGGGAAAATAATTAGTCAAAAGTATTTGGACCTTTTGGAAACAGTGACAGTTATTATTTGCGTATTGTCAAATACACAGTCTTCGTTTAGATAACTGATGGCAACTCTGAGCAGGCAGCACGATTGATGGTGAGGTTTATGGAAGAAAGATTGGACGCTTTTATGAAGCGCAAAATATGAAACGGAGGCTGGATTAGTGTAGTGTAGCAACATACCGAAGCAATTTTTTTTGCGCTTGTACGGCTTATTTAGTAGGAATTTTTTTAAAATGTCTTTGTTTATCCAAGTAAAGGTTTTGTCACATCCTCTTCAGCGCATTTCCACAAAAAAAATGCGCTATTGTGTCGAGGCTTGCACCAAGGAAGTAATGAGTCGAATCGATTCAAAATTCACAGTGCCCTTTTCGCATCTCGATCATTTATAAACCGAATTGCAAACTTGGAATAAAGGAAAATCTAACACCAGTTTCAAAATTTGGTTTTGCGCATGCGCTGTGCCAACTTTTTTATTTGATACATATAGGTAAAATAACAAGTTTTCCGTTGCACGTCATTACTGGAATAATTTCACGTACCAACCTAAATATTTAAATGGAATGTGTTGTTATAAGTTAAAAACAGTTTATTTGAAATTATACGGTTGGTACAGAAATGCGACGTTGGCGCGACTCTGTACTATGCATTTAAGGTTATGTTGCTATCTGTCACTCATTCTGTCATCTTGCGTGTGCTTCGAATCGTCTAGTTTATCGTAGTTTCGTGCCTTTTTATCAAGCTTCTCAATTCCACAAACCAAACTGTTCTTTTCAGAACAACTTTTTGTCATACTGTGAAGCGTTATCTATTACGATGACGAAGAATTTGGATAGCACTGCTAAAAAAATGGTAGCATCTTTAATTCTGTATTTTGACAAAAGCATGACTATGGAATTAATTAAATGGAAAAAAACGAGCCCAGGCGAGGTCTATGGAACTACCTCATGGGACAAGTAAAAAATTCGTTTTCTGCGCCAATACAAAGATTTCAAGGAAACAGATTTGTACCAATTTGATTTTCTTGATGAAATGTGGATATTCCAAAATGACACTATAACAACGCTCATGGCAAGATAGTAATGGACGAGGTAATGGAAGAAGTGTGAAAACTATCAAAACTGATGGAAAGCGGTTGATTTATTATTAATAGTGGTAACAATAATTATAGCAAAAAATATGTTACAGTCAAATAATTCTGCATGCTGGAAATGAGAAAGGATTCATACCTGGTGCAAATTTAATATTTGCATCAAAAACTTCAAGTGGTGATTATCACGGAGAAATTAACCAGACGAATTTCTTACATTGATGGTTTCAAAATCAATTGCTTCCAAATTTAAGTGAACCGTCTGTCAATATTATCGATAATGCGCCTGCGCCATATCACAATATGGAAGTTAACAAAGCACCTAATGCGTCATGAAAAAAAAGGTGACATTCAAAGCATTCAAACATATTGGTATAGGTGGGAGAACAGAGGCTGATTGTTTAAATATGTGACAAGAAGCAGTTAAGGTCGTGACACCAGATATGTGGAAAAATTCAATCAAACACAGAAGGTGAAATAATGAAATGGTATGAAAGAAAAAAAATGTTAGATATGCAAGATATACTGCCAATTTAGGAGAAGATAGTGACAGTGACACAGAAGATTCTTGTTAATTTGCAAATTAAGTAATTTGTATTTATTTACACTGTAAGATTATAAAAGAATGACATAAAAGGGACTTATTACTGCAAAAATCCTCTGGCTTTGATGATCAAGTATGACATGTAAATTGTGAAGCCTTTAAACCAAGTAGAAAAGTTCATTAATGAATTTATCGAAATTGCTGTCGGTTCTTAACTTTCCAGTATGTTCTTCAAAGTATTAATCCTTACATATCGCTCCAACATTAAAAAATCGATCGCCTGTAAGTAATTCGAATCGTTACATTCCTGTACACCTAGATATCTTGTATTTCATTACTACTGAATTTAGAGCTAAGATTGGTAACCTATATCGGTTGTTTGGTCGGTTTATTTTTGTATAATTTTCATGTGTTAATGTTTATTCAAGTTTTGAGGATTGTAAGGATATATTAACTACGAGTAGGTACTTGGTGGGGTGTGTGGGTTTATAGCTGCAATTTAAAGGTAATTTCATGCACGTAAAAGTATTTCTAAAATTGTTATACATGCTTAGTAGGTGAAATGTGCAAGCAGTAGATACAATGATTTGTAAATAGTTCTATAGTACACTAGATGTTTGTCAACGCTGCATAAAAACGACGTCATAAAATTAATGACGTGTAACGGAAAACTTATTATTTTACCTATAGGTGGTGTAATGGAAGATGCAATTACATACACAAATGGAACCCAAAACACAATCCAGCCTGCCTATGCGGAGATCCTAAAGAAACAATCCAACATCTAGTTGAGGAATGTCCAAATTAAATGTTGTATCACATCTTTATTTTACTTTTTCTTCTTTTCAAAAAGAGTTTTTGACTATTCGGGTAGTACAAAAGAATGTATGGGGTACTTACAGTACACTACTCCTTGATTCGCACTGTATTATTTCGGTCGCTGGGTGGGTGACTAGTATTCGTAAGTTATGCACCCGTTTGTAGAAGTCATACTCATAAATCCAAGTGTCCAAGTAATGAAAATTAAATTCAGTCAAATGTAATCGAATTAAGGAAGTCACGCATCAAAAAGGAGAGTAAGGCACTTTTAGGGTACGTAAAATTTAGACATCAACGGTTAATAATTAGCTCTTAAACGCGTAATGCATAACTTATTATAATAAGACTGAATACTGTACATCCACCTACTTCACATAAACTCCAATTACCAAAATCGTAACATTTAGATTGTTATCACGTTTAAAATTTGCGTTTTAAATTCAAAATTAGTACCTGTCACAAACACTTTTAATATAATAGAATCAAAGACAATTATTGCATAGTTTTAATTGGCGTGTAATATCTTTCCACATTAAAAGGTAACGGTAACATGACATGCCTGTAAATAGGTTAGGGGTATCGAGTTTGGAAATTTTTTGGTATTATACGCAAATAAGCAAAATGTTCCGCGAGTATTTCTTTTTTTACGAATTATCCAATGACCCATTTCAAAACGAATGCAAAATTATAGGAGATGTAATTTTTTAATTGCTTATTTCGCCGATCTAGTATAGTAGAATATTTAAAATTGAAGTGACTTTTTTCAATTCAGAAGTATTTTTCGTGTTTAATGCAATATTCTCTAAGTGAAAATCGTTTAATTGTGTTATTTCATTTTTTAAAGACTAAATTATTTATGCAGTTCTGTAAGAGTGGGTGCCAATCGTTCAACAATTAAGGACCTTTATAAGACGATAATGACAAAGAAATCACTGGAGGTCTCCTAAGGGGTAGCGTTCCGTCCTCTAACTCAAAAAGAACAAATGTGCCCCACCCAGATATATATGCCACAGCACAAAGTGCTAATTTCACGCTATTGTAGTTCAAAAACCAAAAAAGTAAACTAAAAGGTAATCTAAGTGGAGTTGCACTCCTGAAAAGGGGAAAGCTTTCTGATGGAGATTAAACAATAGAAAATTTTTATGGGATTTTTTGTTTCAACAAGTGGTTATTGAATTTAAACTAAACTAAGAGTAGGTAACAACAATAATCTTAATATAATGTGTTCTCCCCAGTTCTACATAATTTTGATTCAAGTTGTTTTTTATTTAGGTTGTCTATTTTTGAGCCTCCCATGTTAAAAGATTTGTAGGAGAATAACAATTAATATTCATCGAAATAGACTGAGTTTAAGACTAGTGGGGAAAATGACTGTTTCCACTTTCTGCTGGTGCTGCTTGTTCTTCTTTGACGTTGACCGGGCTACAGCAGAAAACAGTGTGCCGATTTGAATGAATTATGTGCAACTGAACTCTGTTTGAGTGGCAGATGTGCCGTTGAATATTTAGATAGCCCCAAAGAGGGCATTTTGGTCCTAAATAATAAACTCAAAAAATGGTCAAAAATCCAGTAATGACCAACCAATGTAAACGTTATTGACATATTTGGTTGTTTAAAAGTAAATAAATACCAGAGATGCAAAGTACCGTTTTGACCAGAAATTATCAAAATCCTTGCTTAAGCAGCAATTTCGTTCGGTACTATACAAAATGTCCCATGTTTCTATGTCAGAACCAAGTGGTTCCATCAAAGAGAGCTCTAAGGTCCCAAGAGTCTATACGAAAATATGATTCATCACGAGTTTTTCATGACCTACGTCCTATACCTTACGTTCATACCTACTACTGTACAGACGACCACAGAGCATTTAACATTTTCCCATCAAATTAACTTGATATATGGAAGTAGTCTTTTATTATCATTATATATTCGTATCTGTCATTAGAAACTGTTGTAGTTTAATCGAAACTTTTGCTCATATTAATACCATCAACATGGTAGCAGAGCGTGGTTCGGGTATGCACAAAATGGATGTCGAACAACGCTTTTGGTAAAAAAACATGCCGAAATATCTGTAAGTGGATGCGCTCAATACTGCTGTTTACATTATTTTTGAATTACAGTGGACCAATTGGCGTTGATAAAAATCTCCTTACGAGCTTTCCACGGGGAAGAAGGTCAATTTCAATCGTTTCCGTGTTTTTGGCACAGCGTGTTTAATTATTATCCGTACAAACTACAGTGCCATCAGGAAATTTTTGATTTACGTTAGATAATGAGCCAACAGCCAAAACACTCGATATTGGTCTCAAGAAAATCCGCGGATAAATTTAAATAGAACACAATACCCTCAGAAAATTAATATTTGGGCTGGTATGGCCCTGCAATTGAAGAATTGAAGATCAAGAGCTTGGAAGGCTCTCCTGCTCATTTTGATGTAAATGTGAGAACCCACTTAAACGAAGTCTTACAAAATCGCTGGACTGGTTGTGGAAGTACTATCAACTACCCGGCCAGATCTTTTGATCTTGCACTAGGTATGTGTGACATCTGTGGGCCTGTCTTAAGAACAAAATTTATAAAACATTATGACACTCCGATTCTCTGAGGGAGGATATCAGTGCAGAATGCAGAAATGTAATTATTTTATCATCCGTTGGGTTATGGATATGAGTAAAAATCCCATTGGGAACTTACACCACAAATTCCATTTATTATGCATTTGTAACGTTTGCATGGTACAAAGGCATTTAAATAAGGTATTTAAAACTGAAACGGGCATTTCGCACGTTACAAAATGTGGAACACGATCATTAACACAATTATGCATATTTGTCTTTAGGGCAGAACACCAAACAAAAAAAATGACAGGCGTGATACCTGAGCATTAAAAACTGTGTATTAGGTTCATGTATTGAGAGCAATACACGACGGTAGGTAATGTCGGATTTTACCATAATCGCTGGCGAAAGTTGGCATGATACGCCTACTGTGGGGATCATAATTGACTAATTCCCATGTACGCGTTACGTTTATGTACCAAAGCAAATAAATATAAATTGCAATATAATTACCCGAGAAACCACGACAAATTATAGAAATATCACACAATCCGGCCATAGCAGATCCGCTCAAGGAAATTTTAATTACATTTATTCTAGAGATCGCAAAAAAGTGAAATCTTGCGTAGTAGTATTAATAGATCTGTGATATACCTACATACTACCTTTTGCAAATCGGTGTCGTGGGATTGAAAAAAGGAAATGCCTTTAAATGTTTACTGACAGAGAATAACGATATGGTAATATGTGTGGTAGGTTACGATAAATAACTACAATACTTCAGATGAATTTTTGAAGAGTTACAGTTGGAAGAAGTTGATGATTAGGATTACTTTTAAAGATGCTTCATTTGGTATTTTGACCTTAACCAAATGCGAAATTGGAACCAGGTGGAAATGAATTCATACTTGTACTTCATATAGTGCAGCATATGTCGACCATATCTAATGGTTGCGTGGCATAGAGCAAGAAACAAAAAGAACTAATTTAATAATCGTGATTGACGCGTAAAAGAGTAGGTAATTAAACTGAGCGAATTTGCGCGTGTTGATGTACTTTTAAATTCGAAGGACCTCTAAATCATTCGCCATGACGGAATTTTATAATAATAA
The DNA here is from genome assembly GCF_008802855.1 of Photinus pyralis. Classification (NCBI taxonomy): domain Eukaryota; kingdom Metazoa; phylum Arthropoda; class Insecta; order Coleoptera; family Lampyridae; genus Photinus; species Photinus pyralis. The sequence goes on from NW_022170249.1 coordinate 43,736,424, forward strand.
TGTATTAACCGACTACAATCTAATAAGCAGTATGTTTTATGGAATTCGTGTGCATATTCATTTAATTAGATGTTGCACGCCCTCAGGATTAGCTTATTGTTCATAAAGAAGTCGTTCAACGAATGCAAAACCTTATGAGTGAAATTATTATTATTAATTTCTTTAGATTTAAATGGGGAGGCGAATAGCTTTTTTTTCTTTACATCATCATATGTAAATTGTTATTTCCCCATAGGTACGGCAACTTATACTCAAAAAGGGCTTCCTGATCGCATAAATTTCTGCATTGTGGCAAAGTAAAAATAGTGTTTTGTTATGTTGTCATCACCCAAGATTTTCATCCATAGTGACTCCTAGGAACTAACGTACAAGAATGACAAACTTGGACTTGTATTATTCTGTAATTCAAATTGGTCATACTTTGTTTGGAAATTCGCTTATACACAGTGTGAGTTTTTTAAAGTGGCAATAACTCGAAAACGGTTTAAAATATTTTTATGAAATTTTGGTGACTTAATAAGTATACTTATTTATTATTTTTTTAAAATGTATTATCCCTCTCTTGTTCTGGGCCCTCAACAGGCTTGCGCCCAATTACAGAAAGACAAATATTAAGATTGTTTAAAATTTTTTTCCAATTTTTAGGAGAGGGGGTCACTTTGACATTTTAAATTAAATGAATCCATGGGGTTCAAATCCGGGAGCCTATGAAACATTTCATGTAAATAATTACGGGCCTGCATTGTATAATGGGGTGGAGCCCCATTCTGCTGAAATCACATGTCAATATGTATCTTGTCCTCGTCAATCAATTTTAAAACATGTCCAAGTCTATCAATTTCAATTTTATATTATTCACAGCAAAACAAGTAGACGGTAAGCAACGTCACCTTAAATGACATAATATTGTACGTTTGTATGTTTATTTTCAGCTAAAGTCTGATGATGAATCATAGATTCGAAATCGATTACCTATAGTAATTTTAAAGTAAATTATTTTTAATCTACATAAACCTACTCAATAAGTAATTAGAAATGGAGCAATACATCAATAAACCACATGTCAATATTTAGGGCGTCGCCAAAGAATTGGCCTAATTTATTGATTTCTTAAAAATCTGTGTAGATTTATTCATCTACATGTTGTTAAAAAATGCGGACCAATAGATACATATATCCCCAAAATGCCACACCAGACGTTAATTGACCCGGGATGTTGATTTTGCAGAGTTTCTCATCCAGTGTGGATTTTCCTGCGCCCATAATGCATCTGTTTACCTTTTGGAAAATAACTAAACAAAAAAAACAAATTTCCTCTTTGCTAACTTACGGAAAGTGACTGCTTAAAAAACATTTTTCAAGAACCTGGTATTTCCTTGGACCTGTCTTGCTACCCAATTACAAAACTTAACGCGATTGCTCATACAGCAAGATGTACAAGTGTAATACGGTTATAACTGATTTTTGAAACATTGTAAGTACCCTTATCCGACATGCCGTCTTAGAGATATGCGCAATGGAAATGTAACCCTACCGAAAGATCTCCTTCGTCCACATCTGCCAGTTTTTCCTTGCAGGAAAAAAAGATTTCAAATTTAAAGATTCTAGGTTGTACTTTTAAGATTGGGCTTTAAGCTCCAAGATGTAAAAACTCCAAGCTTCATACCGTATGTATCGTGGATCGTGCTTTAAACTTTAGACTGCAAGATTAAACTCAAAAAGGAACAAAATAAAGGGTTCAAGATTGTATGTTTGCGTAAAGACTAGTGCCGCATCACTCAATATTGAAAATATAAGCTTGAGAATTCACCTTTGAGAGTTCAAGTGCCAGGATCGCCTATTCAAAATTCAAGCTTTAAGACTCATAATTTAAGGTTTAAGTTTGAAGATCTCCATTTGAAAATATTTAAAATAGAGGCTTCACTTTTCAAATTTCAATGCTTAAGTTGCAAGATCGAACTGAGATATGGTTACAAACAGTTTGTATTGTTACACAGCTTTACATGTTACTCAAAATAAAATATTACGTTAACAGTTCTAAATTCAATGGTGTTGGTTATTAACAAAAAATAGTCATCGTCGACAGTAGAGCCGTTTATTTGTCAGTAAGAATCTTTGCTATTGGTTGTCCTTATGTTTCAAATTCTTACATAGATTTGATAGATTAGCGAAACATTATACCTCTCCCATTACTATTACGTGGAACTGCCCTCAGATAGGTAGCAGCTGGTTCTCCACATTCTTCTATCCCGAGCCTCCTGCTCCACCTGGTGGTAACTTCTTTCCCGTGGCGATGCGTCGCTTGCACGTCTGGCCGCAAACTAAAACGGGCTGCACCCTGATTGGTCTGAGGCCTTTATTCCAAAAATGGGGATCTCTAAGTTGCCTATGAAAACAAAATAACTGAAAGTTGGAACGATATTATTTGTATCAATATATTCAAACAAGCCAATTCACATGAGTATTAATTTCAGTGATTAAACTAGGCAGGTTTTGATTTTCAGATTATAAGGGGAAATAAAGAACCAACTTTCCGCAAGGTAATACTCATTAAAAGTTTACTTATTACTGAGCTAGTCGCGGATTTAGATGTTTCAATACAAAAAAAATCAGTTGTTACAGTAGAATTTTTACCTGTGTCGCCGAGATTAAAGTTGAATTTATGCAAGTGGGGCTTTCCCGCTTTCAACCCCTGTAATTGTAGCTAAACCGTTAAAAATTGCGGAAAAAATTGGAGACCTGCCCTATGTAAGGTAGGCAACGTATTTGTAGTCCAGGGTTTAAATCTTGAGGGTGGTTTGGGAGCAGAGATAGTGTAGTAGAGGTTGGGCATAAAATTGATCGTGTATTGGCTCTGGCAATGTGTAGGATAATATGAAATTCGGTCGGGTTAAGGGGGATGTTTACAAGTCTGCGAAGAAAGACTCTGAAACAGGGTAACTTGTGTGGTAGGCGATGGGAGGAATCAAAGGGAATAACGTGGTGAGTGGTCGCAGGTTTTATATAGACACTGATTTCCAGGATGCAGTGAGTAGAAATTGAGGGATCTATTGACAGTTTCACTTGAGTTTATTGTGACTTTAAGATTAGGGTGCAGGTATTAAGGATATTAAAACAATCATTCAGAGTGGTTCTGTTGTTTTCAAAGATGACATCGTGTGTATTAATGAAAAAGAAATGAAATAGGATTTCATTATATTATATTTAACTGGAGCTATTCATTTTTCATTATTGATGTATATGCCAGTACGATTAAAATCCAATTCAGAAGGTTTTATTGTTTTAATGGCTTCATTTGTTGCCCAATATGACTATCCTAGGTTTTCCCCTCGACGGAGTTGTGCTTAAGTAGTGGGGGGTAAAAATGTAAATACAAAAAGGGTATTTTTTTACGGTTATATCTTGTAAAGGACTCAACATCAAAAACATAGTCCCACTAAAAATATATAGGCATTAAATTCTGCATTGAATGAGACCAAAATTCGCGGTACCTACATTAGGTATAAAAAATTCAAATGGTTATCTATTGCTACCCTTTAAAGTAGGTAAATAGGTGCTTGAAAAGACGCAAATTCGCATTCTGGTTTGGATTTTGGAACTCTAACAAGCATTCAATCCATAACCGCACAGGCAAACCCATGAGATACCAATGGACATCGCTGTCGATTTTATAGACCACAAACATAAAACGTGTGGCCGTTTCTACCGTTACTTGAATGATAGCGTAAGTACAAAGCGAAAGTTCCATACATTTTTGGTACTTTTTTCTACAAATTGGGTTGCTTCTCATCCAACCCACTCACTCTTTCTGAACGACCCCATTCATTAGCACCTCCAATTACGCTTTACTTAAAATTAAATTATAGGCCGTTATTTACACAAAACAAGCCCGAGTTGTTCCACATTCCATCATCGCCATAAGTAGTAGGTCTGTAGTGTACGATCTCTCTTAAGTTATAAATGACTCTTCGGAACGGGTAACCCTCAGATGTATGTTGAAGTTCAAGGTGAGAACGTTCTCATTTTGAATTGGCGCGTTTGTTTAATTATGTGATTTTGCGCGAAAATACGAAAATGTACAAAATTATTTTGTTAGTTTTTTCGATTTTCTCCTGCAGTCATGCACAAGTTCGATCTATGGGAAATGTTCGGGAGGTTTTAAAATGTGCGGCGAGATTGGATTATTCCTGCATTTTAGATTACGCTGAAGATGCTGCGCATAATGCGTATGCTAACGCAATAAGTAAGTAATTCATGTTAATGTGCTTATTTTAATACAAATCATGAAAGCAATTAGTTTAGAGCATTCATTGCTTTTATTTAATTCAACTGACTGATTAATAATTATGATTAGCGATATGAGATTGAAGTAATAATCCATGCTACGGCCTCATTTATTACCAGTTTTGTTCTGTGTAGGGAAATTAGAGATGTAATGACTAATTTAAAGACTTAGTTTATTAGATCTAATTAATGGAACTAGGCTGCGATAACGGATTTTTATGACTACAACCCTAGTTGAGCCACTGTATTAAGTGTGAATTTCAGTTTCTTGCGTTTCCGCACTTACCTACGTTTTACTGCAGGCGGATGTGAATTTATTCTAATGGATAAAGCAAAGTAATTGCGGTACAACGCACTGAATGGCAATAAATCGCACATTAAAACAATTACAAAAAAGTTTGAATACCTATGCGGATTTGTATGTAAAAACGCACAAGTTTAGGCTTGACGATGCATGGCAATTAAATTCATTAAAAACCAGAATACCTAGTCGTACTTTGCAGATTGCAGTTGAAAGCTCTTGATTTGTTTGTTTTATTTGAATTAGGCTTCTTTCGCGCATGAACTTTTTCTAATAGAAATTGACATGGGGAATTTAAGCATCAAGTCCCGATTGAAATTCCTCAATTTTTTCCTAGGCATTGGCGGCTACGGTACCTAAATCGAAATTTACATTTCATTATTCTTTGCAAATACAATTGACGTTTTTATGCATCCAGTCACCTGTACAATGCAGAAATCACCCAAGGTATTTCGGGTTTGTCAAACAGATGCCATTTTTTGATAACTATTCGCTATCTACCATATTGCCATAACAGATTAGGTACCTACATATTTAGTAAGTTATAAGGAGAAATGTGTAGACCCAATGAAATGTAAAACGTGAATCAAAACAACAAAGTAACTATAGTAACCACAACATCGAAGCAGTACCTTCCCTTTTTGTATCTTCCTAGGCCAGGACAGGCAAATATTTAAAGATGATTCACATCAATGGAAATGTATGAAATTAACTTTTTTTGGCATAAAGAAATGCGGTTTGGTGTTTGCACCGTAATTGACACGTACTTAAATAGCGTTTTGATGGTTTCCTGGATCTTGGAAGTTCGTTTTTTCTAAATAAGAATGTGGAAAATATTGTGCTTATTTTGAAATCGGTATCGGACACAAAACCTAGTTCGGTTGAAATAATTTGAGAGGAAGCACCTGGCAAGTTAGAAAGGAATTTTGCTAGAACATGTGGAATTCGTACTTTGTTTATAAAGCAGTTGTTTATTTATTTATTTATTTATTTAGTATTTATTATTTATTATTCCTCCCTTGTTTTGGGCCCTAGACAAAAATAAACTAAATTTAAGAGAACAAGGGTAATTTTAAGGTATATTCTTAGTTGGCACCTAACGTGAGGTAGGTACATTGTATTTTAAATGTCAGATTCCGTGAGGAAATAGGTATCATAATTATTGTTGCGTTTGCTAGACTATATGGAGAAAAGCGACACGAATTTGGAAATAAATGGTGATGAACTCAAATAAAAAATTATAAGGTGACGAGGCAGAGTGCTGCTAATAGAATAGCTTGAAGTATGTTATTTGAAAGAGGAAATGTGAAGATTAACTAAGAAAGCACATTTAAAAGAAAAATTACAAAATGTTAGAAAGAGATTACCCAAGGAACGAATTAATTGAAAAAATATAAGAAAAATAATTTTAATGAAGAAGTGAATCTGAAAGGAAAGCAAAAATGAAGAAAAACAAAATGGAATTGAAATGAAAGAAGAGGTCGCGGGAGATAGAAAATCATTTAAAAAGCATAGTTATAAGAATAAAGACGGTATTGGACGGAAGGTGAGAAATGTAGAAAGAACAAGTTAAAAAGTAATCGTAAACGATTTACATAAAGCGCATTTCCACTTGCATTCATTTCCCATTTGTAAGATGCAACTTCTGTTAAAATCGTAAAAATCCGGCCCCAAATATGAAAGATAGCGTTGCACATGGGCAATCCATTGTTGACGTGCTACTTCAATTTCAGTTTATGAGAAGAATTTCATTTCAATGCTTTTCTAAATAAGAAAGTTGGAACTGCGCATGCGTAAACCTAAATTTTAAAACAAATTTACTATAACTAACTAATAAACTAAGATTTTCCTTTGTTCCAAGCGCCTAAGTATCAAATTTCACTTAAATAGTTCCATAGATAAAAAAGTTGGCACTGCGCATGCGCAAAACCAAATTTTGAAATTGGCTTTTGATTTTCTTTTATCCCAAGTGCCAATGTATCAAATTTCGTTTAAATTCTTCCATAAATAAAAAAAGTTGGCACTGCGCATGCGCAAAACCAAATTTTGAAATTGCGTTTGATTTTCCTTTATCCCAAGTGCCTATGTATCAAATTTCGTTTAAATTCTTCCATAAATAAAAAAGTTGGCACTGCGCATGCGCAAAACTAAATTTTGAAATTGGCGTTTGATTTTCCTTTATTCGAAGTGCTTATGTATCAAATTTCGTTTAAATTCTTCCATAAATAAAAAAGTTGGCACTGCGCATGCGCAAAATCAAATTTTGAAATTGGCGTTTGATTTTCCTTTATCCAAAGTGCCTATGTATCAAATTTCGTTTAAATTCTTCCATAAATAAAAAAGTTGGCACTGCGCATGCGCAAAACCAAATTTTGAAATTGGCGTTTGATTTTCCTTTATTTCAAGTGCCTATGTATCAAATTTCATTCAAATACTTTTATAAGTAAAAAAAGTTTGCAATTCGGTTTATAAATGGTCGAGATGCGAAAAGGGCACTGTGAATTTTGAATCGATTCGATCCAACTTTTGGCATTGCGTATTATATGGCTAAATCTATGCCCATATTGAATTTCATGTCAGTTCATAACTAACGGAGATGTAAAAGCGATCGAACATTTCTAAACAAAGTTATCGTTCACACGGACAGATAGATGGACAGACAGACAAAGGAGCAGACGGAGAGACCAACCGGCAGGCGACAGATAGCAATGCAAAATTATAAACGATCTCTAGGATCGTTAATAAACGGCAAAAGTGTAAAATTATGGAACATGTAAAAAACGGTTTTTTGTTTTTTTTATACAATAACTTTTTTTGTAAGCGGTACAGAAAAAATTCCTTCCTTGGTACAAGACTCGACACCATAACGAACCAAATAGCGAAAAAAGTAGAACAATAGTTCTTAAGATAAAAAACTAGTAGCGTCGCAAAGTTAGCGGACGGACGGACGGACGGACGGACGGACAAAGTGGCCACAATAGCGCATTTTTTTTTTATTTTTGTGGAAATGCGCTAAAAATATGAAAACGAGATCTATGACGGAGAATTCAATGATGAAACTATGAACCGGAGGAGACATTTAGGCAGTACAGGCGAGATTAAGACAATAATTTGAATCTAAATATTCAGAATTTTTAAAGTTATACCGTACATAAACCAAACTCCCCCCCTCCTTAATTTTGGTAGCTTCGGTTTAACTGGAATTAAACCTATATGTTAGCATAATAGAAAAGTAAAGAAAAGTAATTAACTCTTTATTTAACCGTAGTTACGGTGTTTTCGATAATTTCTAATTAAAGTTTATTTATTACTTAATTTAATTAATTATAATTTTAACTACGTTATTCAACTGTAACATTTAAAAAATATGTACAGGGCGCATTAAAATACCAAAGTGATTCACCTTGATCCAATTTGAAACAATTAACTTATAATGATAAAAATAATAAATTCATTACAGTTCTTCTGATTGCATATATTTGGCAAAATTTATGTTTGTCGTTGAGTCAATTAAGAACGATTTTGGTGCATTCATGGATGCCGAGATTAAAAATCAAATTTTAATAAATCTCGTATACATTAGCAAAAACAGTATTTAATTTGTTTTTTACTCATAATACTCACATCACGAAGTCGGCCAAAGTTACAGGGGCGAATTTTAACATTATACTGCTGTGTGCAATAAGCAATTAGCAAAAAAAATGCGGTCACGACACAACATCTGTCCAGCTAGCTGAAAACAAATCAAAATTGAAACTGAGAAATTTTATAATCTAGCCTCGTAGACGCACGGCATCTGCTAGAAGAAAAATCCAATATTGACTTCAAATTTCTCAATTAGAGAGACTCGGTGGCCTTCTGAAAATTCCAAAGAACTTTTGATCAACACCTGAAATAAATCTTGAGCACGAATAGACAAAAAATCTGACATGAAAATTCTATCCAGGTCTATAAACAATGGATTAAAATAAAACACACAATTAATTGATTGACATTGACAAACGTGTATTCCGAAACACAATGAAAAACAAATTTCAACAAGAAAGAAAGAAAAGAAAAGAAGGGAACCTTAAACAAAAGGCCTCGCGTACCTACAATCCTTCCTTTTTCTCGACTCGACAAAGCTTTTCCGTAATCGGACAACGAACGTTAAATTTCTCACACAAACTTTGACGAACTTGCTTCTGCACAGATTTATTATAAAAAAATCACGAACTGCGTCTTCAACAACACAAATAGGGACGTAATAAATAAATTGACACGCTCTTCTTCGAATTACGCATTTACAAAATATCCAAAAGGAAAAATAAACTGCGATACAAATTCAAATGAAACGCACCAACTTTGTGTTTATTTCGCAAATACTCCCCCAGACTTACTTAAATATTTTGAAATATACTTATATACAAGGTGCCCCGTCATTACCATTTTTTAGCGTTGGGGTTCAAAGTGCAAACCGTCCATTGCGGATATATTTGGAGCGGCTAGATCAATCAAAACTCTACACTTCCCTTGTGTATAAGAGGTGTTATTAGCACTGTATTGAACGACCGGTTAATTCGTGCCTTTGTTCGCTGTCAATACCTTAAGTTATAAGGGTAATGTTGGGACATTTTCATACTACGGAATACTGATAACTTATTGCGGTAAATAAACCAAATTTCAACTGTTAAAGTTCGTGAAACCTGAAGCACGGTTTGTTCCGGATTACAACTGTCGCACATCTTTTGAGAATAACTTACAACGAGTAACCAAATTTTACTTGGTGATAGAAAAGGCGTTCCGCCATCCAATTTTCCAAATTGCTGCTATCCAACTGTCTATCGGCGAAAATTTTTACTAATTGATAAATGCATTGTGTAACCCAACGTGTAACCATAGGAGTCGATTTTGTTTTCATTATAACACGAGTTTCTAAGCATTCATCAAATTCAAGCTAACTGATAGCTACCCCAGAGTGGCGATTCACAATTAACTGTAAACATTGTTTAAATAAACAATGCTGTAAGACTTCCAGAGTTCAACATCGAGGAAAGAATTGTAAATATCAGGTTAGTTATAATTTGTGTATACTTTGGTAAATTTCAATCGACAGCTTTACTATCAGTTGAGTAAAAAGGTAAAATTTTCATCTATTGTGTTATCACGATTATCACTTTAAATGAGAGATCATAGAAAATGGGAAGAATGAAGAAACTTCTATTAGTGTCAGAACCAAAATCTCTGCACTATCATAGGTACTATCGTGGCACCCATATTGGAACTATTGATACCGTGCTAGATGACAATTTTTGATTTAGAACATAATCAATTTAATGTACTTAATACAAGTAAATACAAAGACCCAACAACTCTAATACGAAGTAGTGTTCATTGAGGCATTTTGGGGTCAATATTACGACCCTTCCTTGAAGTGTTCGGGGCAATACAACTTGGGCCGATAATGATTACAGTGCTGTAGGACTGTAATGACGTCTTTTACTGACCAAGTGACCACCCAAAAATAAGTTGAAATTCGATGTCATGACACATATTCGTGATGCTTGGCACGGATAAAATGCCGTATCTTCCACTCTCACCTTTCGCTGTACGTACAACTGCAGACAGTTCCATCAAAAGGAACATATGTCATCACGTTACCGTAATTCCCTGAGTGTAATTACACTCACTTACGGTGCAAGAGGATAATACGATAACCAACTGCTAGTGATTAAGTACTTTGTAATCTGAAACTTTGTATAAAATTGAAACGTGCCGAAAGGTACCTACCTATAATGCAAAATGCAATAATAATTATTGCGTCCATTGAAATTAAATGGGGATATGCGCTCCGTTATGATAATATTTGTATAACGCAAAAAATTAGCGTGGAAAAATGAAATGTTGAACCGTTGTAATCAAGCCGAAACTGCAATTATTCCATAATTATTCGTCGTTTTATTGACGTTAAACGTACATAAATTCGAAAACTTAAATGACAAAACCGGAATCAGAAAACTTTGTAGACCCATCTTAAACGGTCAGTCGAATAACGTTGAAAAGTAGGTAGCGATCGTTTATACGCAAAAACTTGTTTTGGTTTCATCAGCCGGTAACTAATATGTGTAGGCTAACTATCGAGGTTACTAGTTAACGAGATTTTTTACGTTTTTAGAGGAAGCGGATATGGAGGCGCGTAAGATGTCAATTGAAACGGGAAGAGCGGACCCGGAAGAAGAACAACCATCAAGTATTCTTACAACCATTACCAATATTATATCCGAGCTACCTGAATTGTTACGGGTATCGCTTAGTGCAGCCTTGAATGGCGAAGACGCTGATAATGACGACAAGCCGTCTGATGGAGGTAATACTAAGGACGCTGAAGAAGACGACGACGAAGAAGAGGAGGAAGATGACGACGATGCAGAAGAAGAAAATGCTACAGAGAAATCCAAAACTGTAGGTGACGAAATAGCTCAGTGCAAAAACGGAACCACTTGTCGAGGAAGAACTTCGAAAAATGTGGCGGGAATTAGCTCCAAACAATCCGGTAGATCTCAACATAATGGTGGTAAGTCGATACGCGCACAGTCGAATCAATCTAATGATCTTCTTTCAGTCGCCAGAAAAAAGAAGAAAAAGGAGAAGAAGAAGAAGTTGAAGACCATTATTAAATTAATTGCCGTTGCAATTGTCCTTATAGTAAAGCTCAACATTTTCCTAAAGCTACTTGCCGCGAAGTTACAAATAAAATTCTTCCTAATCGCCGTTGTAAACTTACTAATAACGCTAGCCAGATTTTGGTGGGATTTGAAGAAGGGGCACAGCGACCATCCCCAAAAAGTGATCTACTATGAACACGCGCAACATCAGCACCATTACGACGGTGGAGACGATTGGCACAGTAGCGGTCCTAGCGAATCTTACTGGGGGAGAGCTGACGCAGACGACAAGAAGACCGCTCAGGACCTGGCTTATTCTAAGCAAGCTCCTGGTAGTATCACGTATAGTAGGGTTGACGATAAACCAAATTTTTCTTGGAATCCTTGGGCTGAGCGGTCGTTGTAGTTTCGTTAGATTATTTATTTCGTTGTAGTTTCTGCCAGTGCAATTAAAACTAAAACTAATGCCTTTAAGGACATTAATTTGAGTAGCTAGTCATAATTATTTATTGCAATTTATATATCTCGTTATTAATTTTAATTTATTTATTATATTCTAATTTATTGATTGTTACTATTACCGATGTTATACATCGACGAATGCAGTGGAGCCAAAATGTTACTTATTGCCATTGACGCACCCTTAAAACAATTTACGCACTTCCATGGGAATATGGTCCAAGGGGTTATATGTAAGTTACTTACGTACATAAAACCAGGGTAATAATATAATAGTTATATATTTTAATAATAATAATAAACTTTTTAATGCCGTTAGATATTTATAACGTTATGTTAGAGATAGTAGCGTTCAAACATCATTAATACCCCCTTTTGTAACCAACCATACTATTACGTCCTTGGTACTGTAGTACTAGAGTATAGAGGTGAGCCTAATAAACGGATACTTTAATAAATAATCTGTATCGTCAAATGTCATCTATTATGTGTCTCCTAAAAATATTTCATTACCAAGCAAAAAGTTTCCACCTCACCCTAATTGTTGTGCACTAGTATTACCTAAGTCATATTAGGACATCCAAGGAGTAAATCCCATATGGTATGTTCGAGCATTGTTCAAAACTTCTATACCTACATGTGCGTCAATTTTCTTGGCGCAAGAACCGGAAACTATGTTACTCCGTGTTAGTTTTCATTATTCGTGTCTGAATTACTAACATACCTACAACAATTTTGTAGAAATTTTGCATGATACATACTGGTTAATTTTTGAGCGTTATGGTGACCGAAATACAGGGTGAGCTTTTTTTTTTCATTTTCACTATGGTGATCTCGTAAATCGTAAGATATAGAAATAGACAAACTTATCCAGGATTTTATGCTGATTAATTTTCCCTCTCATAGCTTCTTGTAGTTCCTCAAATAGTGAAGTTATGGGCAAAAAACCAAAAAATTTTATTACATATCAAAAAAGAATTTTAACAAATCCTTAATAATTTTTTCCTTTTTTATGATGGAAAATTTTTATCCCTTGTGGGTTTCGAGTAAATCACATCAACTTTTTTATTTTTTATGGACGCCATATTGTATTTTTACATCGTCATTCGATAGAGAAAAGAATTACAAAACCAGTGACACTAAATACTTAGTATTCCGTTTGGGAATCAACCTTGCATTTTTGCCTTAAGGTTTACAATGTACCTATTTCTTATCCTTATGGCAATAATTCAATGGCCTTGTCGATGGTGAGTATGCGACACAATAATTGAATGAATTTGGTTTCAATCAGCCATGGAATTATTGCCATAGGAAATACATTGGTTGTAAAGTTCAAGGCAACGTTATTATAATGGTTTAAAGAAAACCAGAAAATTCCGATCACTTCCGAAGATATGCCAGAAAACTGCAATTTGCCGATTTCATTTTTATTTTTTTTCTGTTAGTTGAATAGAGACAAAAAAATATTAAAACAGTTTCCCATTACCACTTTTTGAGCTCTACAGAACACCGTTGAGAGATTTTCAATACGAAACTTCGTTTCGGAGAAATCATCACCAACTTTTTTTTTAATATGTCACGTAGAAAACTACATGCTGTATTTCTTGAGTGGCGTTATAGCAATATATTACGAATACAACGATCTACGGCACATAAAAAACAACAGTTAGAAATCGGACAAATTTCTAGGGAAATGATCAATGATGATAGAATGGGAAGGAAAGGAGCATGAGCCTTCTGGGTTCCTGGATTTCCTTTAGGTAACCGGTGTGTAGTAACAAGTCGCTGTCATATTTTTGGTGCTTTCAAGGATTTATATTTATATTTTAAATGGAACTTCCTGCATGTTACTAGCTATTTCGATAGAACGTAACATTCTGAATCCAATAATTTGTCAACTTTTGATATTTTAAAGTATAGTACATTTCTTACATTTTAATTTAGCGTGCCATTCTTCAAAAACTTTTTTAGAGGAGGGGGCCCTGAAAAATTGATTTGGCCGTCTTTTGTTTCATTTAAAACCTTTACCTGCTAAATTATAGTTCTTTAACCATGTTTATGAGTTTAATTCGTTTTTTTCAAATGGAACAGTTCGCCCATTCGTAAAGATATTTTTTTGGCATTAATATGACACGATATGCTGTTGTGTGCAATGAAATGCGGTCAACTATACTACCCACAAAACTAAAAATTGAATTTTTATTATTGCTCCTCGTATATTTGTGCAATTTGCACATGTTAAGGTACCGTCAGTTAAATTCAATACAATTCACTTAGTTTATCGAATTTGTATATTATTCTCCTTAACGGAAGTGATCCTTCGACAATTATATTATCAAGACACAACATCAATACAACACTTCCGGCAACTGCCACAAATGAAAATACCATTATTGACTTAAATTAATAATTTGACCTCGGTCAACTTCTGAACATTCCAAAGGATTAACTACATCCATTTTCTCCATTTGCGCTTTCACTTTTTTTTATTCAAATCTTTATTCATTCTCTCTATTTTTTCACTTAAATCCTCCTTTAATTCCTTATTCATTCTTCCAATTCGATTGCACCGCCGATCTTTCTGTTGCCTCTAAAATGCCCTTCCTGTATCTTCACCTTCATTAATTGTTGTTTCTTCTTTAATAAAATCAATTTCTTTTTAAAACCTACTCTTACCCTAATTAACAGTACCTACTACCTACCCATGTAATTAATCCTGTAAGAACTGCTAATTAAATAAATGTCGGGGTGCCAAAGATAAATTTACCATACTATCGAAATATCACCGCGGAGCAGTTCGAGCCCGTAACAGCTGTGGAGGAGTCCTTATCTAACCTGAAGAAAGAAGCTGGAAGGATCCGACGTTCTTCTTCGGAACCGAGGCACGTGGCGCAGTGGATGCGCTCACCGATGCTATTCGGGAGGTTGTGGGTTCGAATCCCGCTGCCGACTGCTCTGTCTGGGGTTTTGTCAGATGGTTTTCCTCAGACATACGTAGCTTCGCATAATGCTAGCATTATGTTGAAATCTACGAGGCGAATGCTGGAGCAGTACTCTCCCCCTCAGCACCCTAACTCCGTTCCTTCCGTTCCCATCCCTAACTTTACCCATCCTTACAATCCCATTCTCTGGCTGAAGAGGGCCAGGAAGCCCTGAGCAGCCCGCCTCCGGTATCCCTGTAGTCAGGGGTGTCGGAGGAATGAAACACGTTGGCCTTTTTCCTTTTTTTTTTTCTTCTTCGGAAGCTAGGGACGATATCAACAGAAAAAGTTGGAGAAAGAGTGAAGCGCAATTGATTACCTTCAGTCAACGCCACGTCCGTGGTGTTTGACTGAAGGGAGTCCATTCGCCCCTTTTTCTGTTGATGATATCGTCCCTAGGTTCCGGAGATGAACGTCGGGTTCTTCCAGCTTCTTTCTTCAAGATAGATAAGGACTTCTCCACGGCTTTTGCGAGCTCCAACTGCCCCGTGGTCAGCTTATCCATTTTCATACTTGCTATTTTGGGCACTTAAAATCACTTCAATGTAGCACTTCACTGGGACCGAAACACCAATTCGTTGAACGGCTCGAAGGACCAAATGTAGCATTAGGAGGGTTGTATTTGTCTCCAAGCAAAATTACAAGAGGTAAATTCGGTCGGGGATAATTTTTATCTCATACCCCGGTAGTTACCGACAGTTCCTATAACGAATTAAGATAGTGACAAAATGTAATTTAGATTTGATTTAATTGATTTCTTAGTGATCATTTCTTTATAAGTCTTTTTAATTTAGCACATATTTTTTTCTGTTAAAAGTAATTAATGGGGTGCAAGCGTAGCAACGAGGTTTCCGAAATTATAAAATAATTAGTGTAAAACAGCTTTTGCAGGTTTAAAATTTATTAGTCACTGGAAGCAAAGAAATGGCATAACAAAATTAGGTAAATGAAAAATTAGGTAAATGAAAAGGTGCATAGACACACAATACATAAGTTTCAACAGATGCGGACAGCAGAATGGGGTTGAGCTCTGGGTATTAATAAGAAAATCTTCATAGTTGGTATGTAAAGGATTAGTGCTACGGAAACTTGAACTTAACTTTTAGTTCATTATGTAATATTAAACGAGGAATTTGTCAGACGATTTGAGGTTACAAAGTTATCCATTCCGAATTAGTTCAATTGACGTCTCGCGCCTTCTAAATAACCACTGTTCGTATTTGATATGCGCCGGTTGTCCTACTTTTTCGGTTCTCACAGTAGTATTTGAAGGAGTCTTCCGTTACGCTATTGAAAGATAGTATTTATTTCTTATTAGAAATTCAGTAAACGTGTCTTGGTTCCGTAGCGCATAGGTACGTACGTCCCGTAATTTACGTACATAGCCGCAAAATACATAATAATATGGACGTATGCACATGCAGTTCTAAACTAAAGTCATTTCCATTCCGAGGATCAACGTACACATTCAAACAACGTTTGAATTTTAATTTTTCGTCTTAGTCTACCAGTGCAACATTGAACGTAAGGGTCTTGGCACAAACTTAGTATTCCGTTTTTGAGCGGGTGTAAAGTTACAGATGGAGAACGTTTGCCAATTTCTGAAATTGATTTCACAGATCCAAAATTTCTAAGTCTCATCCGGATCGTTTTGAGATGAGCTTAAATAACTTGTGCAACAATAAACTTTAATTATCAATGAATCAACCAGACTTCCGCCATTCGTTCCTTGCTTTATTGGCCATCCTCTTCTGGCGGTGGCATTTATATATAAATTAATTTACCAAATGGTCACACACTTGTAGAAGCAGTGCTGCACATTTAGGTACATAAAATGAAGTACTTAATTATATTGCCATTAACTTTTTGTATAGTTATAAGTGCACCAAGATCAAGAGTAAGTTATTTCTTTTTAATTTGATTAAATTTTTGTCAGGGCGTTTTAATTGTGAAGAAAAGTGTTGGGTAATTTGTATGTTTTTCTGTTATTAGCAGGGTAATTTCAACTACAGGATGCTCACGTAATAAATCACATAATTGCATAATCTTTTCGTTTTAGATTTATCCTGAACAAACACCACCACAGTTACTAACGTTACCGAGCAATGCAACAAGTATACGTGCAGAAATCACAGACTCCTTCACGTGCGAGGGACGTTCTTATGGATACTATGCAGATACTGATAATGATTGTCAAATATTCCACGTATGCCTGCCCGTAGTTTACTCGCACACTAGAAGCCAAATGTTTAAATGGAGCTTCATATGCCCAGAGGAAACCATTTTCAATCAGGTAGACCAAATTTTTCACATCCAAACCTAAAACCAGCTTTTCAGGAGATCTTCACCTGCGTAAACGCGGACGAGTCAATCGATTGTATGGAGTCGCCCAAATTTTATTCATTAAATTCGCATTTTGGTGAGAGAGAATCTGAAACCGAAGAGGCCCATCACGTGACAGATGGCACGACTGTCCTACCGGAAATGTCGCAAGGTGTCGAAAAATCCGGAAGAAGACATTCGTATGACTCCAAACGAAAAACTTTAGAAAGCGTATACAATTATTAATTTTTTCTTCGCCTATACAATCCATTTTTAACATGACTGAATACAATGATCTTATTCGCAACAGACTGATTTAAACATAAGGTGTACAAGTTTAAACGCAATAAATGAGCTTTTTCTATGATTCATTTCATTTTGTCGTATTTCAAGTTTACGTTGACAGAGCTTGGAAGTGATCTATTTTTTTATGCAAAAAGGATGTTTCATTATGTGCAATGGTAATTTATATAACGTTTTATAAAAAGTGGAATCGTGAATAAATTGCAAAAGAATTGAGTTAAGTTTCTGAATGAAAAAAATGTACTCAAAACGATGGACTAAAGTTTGCCAATGTTTAACGCAGGGAAATGCCTTAAACGGAAGTGACAAACCGGACATGGATGGTTTTTGGCCCATAACTACGCCAGAATTGGTTTTAAGAAAAAAAATTGTTCTATGCAAAATTAAAGAGCATTAAAATCCCTACAGAAATGTATTTCGCACATTTTTTGTTGGGCCAGTCGAGGCCAGTCTTAAGTAATATATGTGTATAAGCTCTTTGTAAATGAATCATAATATATTATATTATGATTCATTTACAAAAGGAATAGTTATTTAGAGGAAAGTTCCGTAGGATCCCATTGGACCATTTCACGTTGATGCTTCTCCGTGATACAAAATTTGTTATAACAAAAGTTTCGAAATAAACTCAGCCTAATTTTCTATACGACTGGCCCAACAAAAAATATGTGAAATACATTTTTGTATGGATTTTAACCCATTCCACGAACCCTCTTTCTGTAATTCAAGGTTAGTTCTATTGATTTTCTCTAAGATGTTAAAGTAATTATTGCAAACCTTTTAAGATCTAATGTAAATGTCCATGAACTTGGCAGACCTACTACAGCAGACCATAGTTCTGTTTACTCATATCGTTAGTGTTCCGTTAGTGCACGTTAGCGCCGCTGAAGAAATCGTTAGTGCACAAAAGGAAACTTACTATTTTTAAAAAATATTTGTGGGCCTGCTAACTTCATGCTAGCAGACCCATTTCAGAAAATCGATTCAATCTTTACACTAGTTAAACTAGCAGCGTTAGTGCTCGTTAGTGCCGCCAATATAAACGTTAGTACTCAAAGTGTAACAGCTCAAAACTTTGTAAAAAGGGGTCTGCTAACTTCATGCAGCAGACCCACATTTGCCAAACTGGCTCTGTCCTAATGCGAATTTGAAGCGGCTCGTCAGTGCTCGTTAGTGCTTCGCATGCGAACGTTAGTGCTGCAAGGGATCCGCGTCAAAAAGGTACGAAACCACCTCAAAATTAAACTTGACTTATTGGGACCTGCCAACTTTACGCCAGTAGACCAAGGAACGAAATCCGTTTGATTTTCTACTTTAATCGACCAGTAAGTATTAGTGCTCGTTAGTGCCGCCAATATAAACGTTAGTGCTCAAAGTGTACCAGCTCAAAACGTTTTCAAAAGGGTCTTCTAATTTCATGCAGCAGACGCACATTTGTCAAATACATTTCGTTCATTCTCTTCAACTTTTTTTGTATTGGAAACAAATTTTGCTAGTTGTTGTGTGGTCAGCAGAACCTATAAGTTATGGTTAATTTTTAAGATGCTTTGGTAGTTTTTCGACACGGATCCATTAAAAGGACTGACGTTTACAAGTGAAGTCTTAACGAGCACTAACGAGGAGCTTCAGATTCGCATTAAGGCAGGACCACTTTAATAAATGTGGGCTTGCTGCATGAATTTAGCAAATCCATAATTTCACGCTTGAGCTCTTGCGCTTTGAGCACTAACGTTTTTTTTGCGACACTAACGATCACTAATACTGATAGATCGATTAAAGTAGAAAATCAAACGGATTTCGTTTGTTGGTC
Source organism: Photinus pyralis (assembly GCF_008802855.1). Classification (NCBI taxonomy): domain Eukaryota; kingdom Metazoa; phylum Arthropoda; class Insecta; order Coleoptera; family Lampyridae; genus Photinus; species Photinus pyralis. Next base: position 43,755,528 of record NW_022170249.1, read on the forward strand.
TACCGACGTGAAGTTGGCAGGTCCCAACAAGCCACGTTTAATTTTGAGGTGGTTTGGTACCTTTTTGATGCGGATCCCTTGCAGCACTAACGTTCGAATATGAAGCACTAACGAGCCGCTTCAGATTCGCATTGGGACAGGCCCAATTTGACAAATGTGCGTCTGCTGCATGAAATTAGCAGACCCTTTTTAAAACGTTTTGACCTGGTACACTTTGAGCACTAACGTTTATATTGGCGGCACTAACGAGCACTAACGCTCCTAGTTTAACTAGTGTAAAGACAGAATCGATTTTCTCAAATGGGTCTGCTGGCATGAAGTTAGCAGACCCTCAAATATTTTTTTAAAATAGTAAGTTTCCGTTTGTGCACTAACGATTTCTTCAGTGGCACTAACGTGCACTAACGGAGTACTAACGATATGAGTAAGCAGAATCATGGTCTGCTGTAGTAGGCCTGCCAAGTTCATGGACATCTAATGTAAAAACCGAATTTGTAGCAAATTTCAATGGTCTTAAAGGATTCAACCAATTTTGAATTTTTGATATAAATAGTGAGGTGCAAATTGAAGAGCCTATTGAATTTATGGTATAGATTCAAGATTCGTTTTGTTCAAGCATTTAAATTTAATTTTAAAAATTTCAATACAACAAAACTCAAAGGTTTGTATTTTCTGGCAGATTTCATCTGGCAAAACATTTGAAAACCGGCTCGTGTGGTAATTTTCAGAGAGAGAGACAGAAAGAAAACTCTACAGTAAGCAAAAACACCAAAAAAGGTGAACATTTGGTAAAGAATACGCTCGCCGACAGCAAAGAATAATTCATTTTATTTTGGTACAGTTTTAGTTCAGAATTTCAAAATGCAAGTACGTTTCAACCCCAATCATATTCGTTACTTCCCAAATCGAACGTGTCAAAAATTTATCGGGATGAGTCGTTGTTTGAATGGAACGTTCGGGGCACCTCTCTGAATTAGTTGCAATAAATCGTATGCATAATGTAAAAATGTGAAAACTGGGGCTGGTGGTTTCCTATTTTAATGGGCATCAGATAAATCCATGTTTCGGATAACTGGTTCAGCTGATTCCTTTTTCTTGGAATGCTTGCAATGGAGAAAATGCTAATGTTACGTTCAGACACGGCGATAATCGCGCGATTCTCAGAAGGATCTTATTTACATGAAAATGTTCCAAATCGTTCAGATAACCACGCGAAACTAGCGAGATTGCGATTGTCGACTTTTCTAATTATTCGCAAATGATTTACTGTCGAAACCCGTTCTTTTTGTTAAAGTTTTGTTGTATTTCTCTCTGTTCTTGCTTCAGTGTTTATGTTATCCCTAGTTAGGGGTGTTGATAAAAACAAATTAAATCCACGTTTACTTACACGACGACTATTAATAACAACATTAAAAACTAAAAGGTAACTCTAACTCTAAGCTTCAGTTTCTTCATCACTTGCCCGTCCAAGTTCTTCCGGAGTACGCAAATCGATGGCGAATTTTTTCTTGACGTAAGGAAGATCGCAACCCTCTTTTACTTTGTTGCCGAACTCCTGAAAAGCAGCGGCAAGTGCGTACGTCAATCTTCGGGCTTGCGCTCTGGAATCACAAACGAATGCGTGACAATGAAATGGTAAAGCGCCCTTTTGGTTCGTGTCGTCTACGATGATCATGCAAAACACGCGTGTGTAAACTAAATCCTGCACGCCGTAGGAGATCGTGTCGACTTTGAAAGAATTTATTGGCAGGCTCTTTGATTTTGATTTCGGAGAGTGCTGAAGAATCTTTAGTCCTCCTGTGGAGACCTCGACTGTTACTAAGGGTAGTGGTCCATTCTCCGAGACGTTTTTTGCAGCTGCTACCAAAATATCTACTGGTTTTCGTGTGTGTTTGATACCCCATAAGCCTTTCGCAGGTTGTTCACCTAAAACAGATTTTGGAATGAGCTCAAAATTCTTGTATGATAGCATGATAATAATTAACCAACGTAACAACTTTTGAGTAAGTTCAAGGAGGATATTGGATTGGGTTAAATTCCCCAAATGATGATATAAGGTGTTGCTAAAGGATGACAATTACGTTCAATACCACTCAAGTCGAAGGCCCAAAATTTCTGTAAATTAAATACATTTTTAGGAAATTATGATTAATCACACTTTGTCTACCTATTATAATAGTTTTACGTCGTGAAAGGTTTGTTGCGTAAATGAATTGCATCTTTTTTTAAAATAATTGCTGACTATTAGACGTAAGACCATTATTTCGCAGCTTCTGAATAATTATTTATTCACAAGTTGTGTCAGCTTGGCTTCCTATTCCTATCGTGTGGGTAGACATTAATAATAAGACTCATAATAGTAATTATAGAGTAGATCTCGTCAATTGATGGATTATGTACCTAATTGTAATGCAATCGTTAGTTTTCTTTAAATGAACTCCATTTCTTTCGACAGATGCCGATTTGACCTTTTACACCGCTTTTAAGAAAAATTTCATAAGTCGTTGCAGGCACTACGAAAAAGGAATTTTGCCATACCAACAATCGTATGAGGTTATTAAAGCAGTAGTTGTAGGGCGGACGGAATTTCTACATCAGTTGTAGGTACTTTTGCATGGAAAATACATTAAAATAGTTATTTACTGGTGAGGAAATACTGAAGTACGAGGCCCTTTACCCCTTAGAGGCCGAGTACTTTAATTCCCGAGTCAAGTAATGTAATTTTACTGCCGAGTTTTGTATTAAACTTTACCCAAAATCCTAGATTAATTATAATTAATTTTCATATAGAACATTTGGTTAATGTCAATCTGTCAGTGATGACATGAGTCACTACAGACATTTAGCAATATGACACGTGCGGTCAGAAAAGTGACAGAGAGCAGCCGGTAAAGTAGCAGGCGGTAGGAGGAAAAACTGTCTGGTCTGCCTCTGTCATGGAAACTAAACTTGCCTGATATAAAGTAGACATGAAAATGCAGATTTCATGACGATATTGGGTAAAGTATATTACTAACCAAATGATTAAGACGACACTGTAAACTTCTGTGTAAAAAATTGTCATAAAGAAACAAAACAAAACCTAACTATAAATTAATTACTCGATTAATTATAATTGAACTAATAACTTGACTTTAGTTTTCATTAACCCCCTTTTCAGCTAATATTTAGAATGATTACGGTTTCCAAAAAGATAATGGTAAATTTCAAAAAATCTCTACACCAATAAGAAAGTTGATACAGTAAGTTTTTATTCATTTTTTTTGGAAAGTTTATGTTTTTCAAGGAGGAATGGGCCATCATAAACAATATTTAGAAACAAGCGTTTTTGTACATCATATAGACTATCGTGTTAACAAGAAAAATTCCGACAAAGACACTGATACCGTATCAAGAGTTTTGTTTTAAATAGCATTTTTTTTGTATTTCTTAACGAAAAATGGGAAAATACTTAAATAAAAATTTTCGAAATGTTTGGGGTAACAAATACTTTTCTTAGTCCAAAAAGATAGTGCTAACACTGGAAAATTCTAAAAGATATCTACCAATATTTTAAAATATTTATTCCAGATTCTAAAGGTTTTAGAAATTATAAAAATATCAGTTACAAACTGACGATTCCAAGAGTTTAAAAATATTCTATGGCAATTCTAATGTTTCAGATTATTGTTGAAAGGTTCCAGAGATTCTATAAAAATACGTTCCATTAAGACAATTTTGAGAAGATATTAAGGAAAGCCAACCAAAATTGGAAAGGGCTTGAAGGTTCTGTAGCTTTTCCAAAAAACATTTTAAAAGGAAGTTCTAGGGAGATCCTAAAAATATTCTAAGAATATTCAAAGAAGGAATATGTATAGTAACATAACCGTGCAGAACACGCAGTCATAGTGTTTTCCCAAATTCCAAATCTAGGCCCCCTACATATTTTGTTGCAAAACAATATAAAAATATCTTCAAAATCTCTACAAAATCTCTTCAGAAGCTCTTCAAAATCTTTTTAAAATCTCCTCAAGATTTCTTCAAATTCACTTTTGAATCGCCTCTGACCTTAACGCATGTACTATTGTACATGCAAATTTACGAACGGCAATATACAATGTTGCAGACTCAAGCACAAATATTATTGGTATTGTGGTAACTAGGTGTCTACTGCGAGTTTACTAGTTTATCTTGCCTGATTTACAAATCGCATCAAAAACATTTTTAAGCGGCACGGTAATTAAAAAAATTTAAAAAAAACTGTTTTAGTTTATCCTTTTCCTAGAGATCCTAGTTTGCCGTAATTTTGCTTTAATATACAATAATATGTAACATTGTGCTTGACTATGCCTGTTATTTTCCTCTTTTTCAAAACATGTTTATTATTTAAAAAGAACTAGCATGGAAATTATGTCTCATCTCAGAAAACATTCTCATGAATAAAAAATTATTCAGTGATTATGCTATATTATGCTAAGAAACGTCTTCAATTTAGGAGCCGGTTAATCTTTTAAAAAAACGCCTTTGTCGCGAAAAATTAGCGCCAATTGCCAAATCTGTACAAGGCAATCTAAAATTGCTGTGAAGTGCATTCGTTTCGATACCATTCCTATCAGATTATCACACGTTATCCCATGTGAGTTGTAGAGCTTAATAAACATACACGTTACACGTCCTTTACAAAAATAACCAACATTTTGTGATATAATTTGCACATGAGCTGTGGCAGTCTCCTTATAATGTTCCAGTTTTTGAAAGTATACTTTTAAAAATTGTAGAGAAAAATTACATACTCGCACTTTTAGTATGCGAAATGCCCGATAGAGGGAAAAATAAAAATATTGGTTAATGCCCCTCGAATCTTCCAAAATAGTTTACAATTGGTAACTTATTATAGTGTTAATTAATATAAAAAAAAGCGATGTAAATATTTTGAATAACTTTTTCCAAAAATTTTGATTGTGATAACTTATGGTACCTAGTGTTAATTGTACAGCTATATGTTCGGTTCAAAGAATGAAAACGCTTATATACGAAAAAACGTCCACAACGCGTTATGGTCTCTTTCAATTTGTGTTATGGCACTAAAATATCCAGAACGCGTTTGCCAATAGTTTCATGACTTCCTCCACTTTTCGTTCTTCCTCGTCCTGATTTGAGTTTAAAGGAACCATCATTTTCCCTCAAATGTGTTAAGAAGTAACCAACTGTGCTCACTTTCCTGGAACATTTTTTACAATTCCTTTGAGACCATAACTTGTTTGACTTACTAAAATTTCATCTTCAATTTATAGGTAAACCATTTTAAATAATGAAGCAACAAAAAACTAAACAGATTCATGACCGAGTTGTTTGCTATAATTTTGTTTCTATAAGACAAAAGGGAACGAAAACTAGCAAAAATCAACTGTGCTTAAAATAATAAAACAGGACTTGATCAAGTGACAGTAAAAAAATTAATTTCGTTGATATATTTAAGTTGTTTAAATTAAGTAAAAACAATATATTACATTTGAATTAAAAAATAAATTTAATAAAAATAATATATATGCCCTTTCAGAATATCTTTTATTTTCCTGAAAACGCTTAAACATTTTTAATTGATTTTAAGGGTAGTCTTTCCGGTCTCCGGACAGCTACTAATAGTTTTTATTAATTTTTGAAAACGTAACATTTAAAGTCTTATTCGCATTGAAATATAATTTTTTTGTATTGAACCATTCGCTTGGGCCTCTCTACTGATGTTGCCTCTTGAAAAGCTCTACGACTAACTGATGACAAAGAAGTGCAGTCAGCGAACATCATAATGTTACAGAATGAGCTAATGAAACAAGTGCGGCGAGGTCATTGATAATAAATCAAAAAAGAACAAGGCCCAGAACTGATTCGTGGGGCACCCCTGTGTGCAACATAGACGTTGGCTCTGATTTGTTGTTATTAATTGTTACATACTGCGTCGTTCTGATAGATAAGATATAACTAAATCTCTGTTGTGGACGTCAAAATTGTAAAATTCTAATTTATTAATTAATATAGTACAGGAGACGCCATGGTTCAAATCTGCGATAATACTGGAAATTAATACAGTTGAAAGTGACCGGGAACGTGTTCACATTTGCTATATTATTGTCCCGTCGCGAACCGCGCCGAGTTCCGGGCCGCACCAGTGTGAACGGCACGTCGCAACAAACTCCATTGCAAACCTGATCAGGGTGGCAGATTGAGGATTGCCGCGATCCATATCGTGTACAGTTATATATTGCATTTTTCCTTTGTGGGTCCTTCCTCTAACATTTTCGAGATTCATTAATTAATATTAATTTTTCACATCCCCAATAGATGCGTCTCTAGACGATCTTTCCCCCCTTTCGAGAGAACTCTCCTCCGACACTCCGTTCTGCAGTTGTTTGCACTTCGTTCTCAAGATTCGCTTGGACTTCACTAATTGTCCCCTCCACACGATTCATTAAGCTTTGTAAGTACCCCACTCTGACAAACCGTTTTCGAGATATTCGCTTTTCAAGTTTTGCCACCACATCACCAATGAATATATTTCTTCAAACGCCCAAATCTCGGTCCCAATTGCCCTTTGTGAGTACCCTCCTTCGACATTTCGCTCTTTAAATATGAGGAATTACAACCGATCCCTATAAGAGGTGGAGGAGCAGGTTGGTAGAAATGGATTCATTTCGTTGAACATGTGCTAAAAATTTTTAAGCAACGAAGAAAGAAAACATAGGTTTTTATATTCAAAGTTAAATTATGTTTTTAACTTTTCCTCATATCGCAAGGTGAATATGGTACAAATGCTCTTTCAAATGGAAAATACATTGTTCTACGTTTAAATTGATACAGCACAACAGTGGCGGCTCGTAAGCTGCGTAGAAGGTAGTGCCAATTCATTCAGTTTTCATATTATTCCAGTTATTTAGATTTTGAGTATAATTCGGATATTTATAATGCAAGTGACGGAAACAAATCTAGCCCCTTTAATTTCTTTGGAGACTTGTTTCATGATAAGTATACTTCAAGCATGCATTCCAGTAATTCATTTTGTGTTGTTTTAGATGAGAATTAGCGGATTTTTTTTGACAAAAAATCGTAAGGAAAGTGTTACTTTTTTCACGATTTGTACTATCTGTTTCAATGGCGTTTAGTCCGATCTATAAACAATAGCAACATTTTATTTGCCGTTTTATTAATGAGGCCGAAGTATCATTTTCAACAATAGTTGTACAAATAACTATTCAAATCTTTATCTAAACAAGTAGGTACTGAAATTTATTAATTCTTTCAATACCTACTCCTTTATTTTCGGATTTATCGCTATTGTCGAGTTCAGACACATTTCGTTTTTTAACAATATTTAAGTCCGGTAACGGCCTGCTTAATTGCTTTATTTAAAGTCTATCTTCCAGAGAATGCATAGAAAAAGATTTATTTAAATGATTTTTTAATTTGTGTATTTTACGTAACAATTAATCCGGGAAGTGTAATCTTACACAGAAGTAAAAAAAATTGTTTGACTTATAACGACTGAAACAAGGAAAACGGCGCAAAGCATAGTAATACACGTATACATTATTCAATTGTGCTTATGAGCCAAACTTCTGATGGCTCAAGTTGTACGTATAAAACGCTACTTCGGTTTCGCTCCTCCCACCCCTCTACTCCCCGCGGAAGTCGACACTTGTAGGAAAATACGAGCCAGTTTCAGTTTGGCACGGCTCGACCGTCTGCGAAGTCCACGGATAAGCACGAATGAATTCTTCTTGGTACCTAATTTATCAAATCATTTACTTTTTTTGTTTTAAGTTTTAAAACACAATTATGTACTCTAGTGAGCACATAATAATAGTTAATTATATTTTAAGAATTGATAATTAGCAGGTTCCTTGAGGTGGTGCCATGGCTCCTTGGCTCTTTATAGAGAGCCGCCCCCTGGCACTGGCATCTAATTTTTGCAATATCAGTTCTGTTTCCCTTTAACAGAAGCATCTGTGATTAAAATTTCAAAAAGATATGTCGATAAATAACAGTTGATATTGCGCATCCTGTCCGCGCATTAATCTGATGTTTACAATATGCGATACGTTTGCTTACAGTAAAAGCAACTTTGGTTAAAATTTCAAAGAAATATCTCCATAAATTAGAAAGTTGCTATTGCGCACTCTGCGCATGCGCACATCTGATTTTTAATATATGCGATATATTTGCCTTCACCAGAAATATCTGAGGTTAAAATTTCAACAAAATATATTAATAAATAAGGAAGTTGACATGACGCAGTCTGCGCATGCGCAGTTTAATTGGCAAGATTTTCCTTGGCTCAGGTGCTAGAGCTATACGCTACCGAATGTAAAAAGAACGAACTAAATATCTTGAAAACTGTAGGAGTAGTTAAGACTCTGGACAGACGGACGGGCAAAGAAATTGGCTGCAATAGCGTACCCAACTTCGTTGGAAAATGCGCTAAAAATTATGTTTAGAGATGTAGAATCACAACATTTTCGTTGGGAGCAGTTTCCTTGGAGACTCCTATCGCTAAACGTATTACCTACGAAAATAGCATAATTAACAAATTTAAATGCCGCGGGTTTGTGGTTTATTATCGCGATAATATAATTCAACGCTATAAATTCAAAGGCAAGTTAAATGGAGCTTTGATTTATTATTTATTGGGAGATCCGTTGCATGCTGTTAATTGACTGTTTGGTGAACCGTTCTAATCCCATTCATCAGCAAACAAGTAAAGAGTGTGATTGTAAAGAAATGGTTTACATACGCATTTCAATGACACATTTCACGTTTAGATGCATCAAGCATCAAAGTAATATTTTGCGACCAGTTTCCAAATAAACTACATACATATTTATAATGAAGGCCACGGTCATCCGCAGCGACGTCGGAAGTGAATAACGGTTGAGGGGCAAAAATCAGCGAGTCTGAAAGGTCCCTCTCATTCAAAGTGTACGAATTAATACAAAGCAGTGGGTTTTTTAAGTGACCCTGAAACCTGTTTATTTAATCAATCAAATAATGTATTCTTGAAAGAAAAGTTTTGAAAAAAATTTTAAAAAATGCCGGAGGATGTCTAGTTATATGCAACTGAGCAACTCGGAGATACTTGACTCGATTGAGAAAACCATAGACATAGATCATTAATATTTTATTTAAAAAATAATGAAGAACTAGAACATACAAAAGTTACAAAAATTTTGTTCCTATTTATTGCACTATTGAGCATTGTAAAGAAAAGCAAGTATAAAAAATGAAATATATCCAAAAATTTTCCGCTTTTCCGCAAAAATTCCGTCAATATATCCTCTACTTCTACACTATTTGTAATTTCTGCATGCACATGCAGTATAAGATGTGTTAGCCGCTTTTCAGTGATTTATCTACTCATTCTTAGAGGGGGCGCGGCCCCCCTTGTGTAAAAACTGAGGGGGTCACTCGCCTCCCTCTGACCCATACTTCCGACGTCGCTGGTCATCCGGCGAAAAGCCATCCCGGCGATGAACAATCCCGGCAACAATGTAGGTACATCCCGGCAATTTGAACTCTGCGATCGTGGGGGATGGAAAACATTTAAGACTCGGTAAACATATGGAGCAAATTCATGTTTATATTATATTAAAACAATTCACCAGAATTAAGTTTTGCTATTTGTTATTTTATAGACTGTGATTTGTTCTTTCTAGATATGATATAATCTGAATATGAGCTGTCTAGACTCTAGGGTTGCCAGATATGTTCGAAAAAAAACCGGACAACTTTTTAATTTTTTTCCTAAATTCATAAATATTGCAGAAAATGACAAAAATGCTTACAATTTACTTTTGCATATATTTAGCATTTGATGACACTGCTTTTAACAAAGGTTTATTAGATGAAATGGCATCTTTTCGGTGCAACTAGCACTTATATGGAAAAAAACGCACAATTCACTTTTTACGGAGTTTACAGCGAGGCGATTCTTTTCGTCAGTCCATACATTTCCCATAACGCTAAAGATCCGTTCCACAAAAGCGTTGGATACAGGAACACTCCCGACAAACTGCACAAGTTTCAGCAAATTAGGTGCTTCTTCTTTTTGGAAAAATTTGCACCACATATCAATCGAGTTGCCTTCGAGTGAAGAAAAAACACTTTGAAGGGCAGTCAGTTCTTCGTAAAGATATTCAGGGGGAGTTTGGTGCTTCCTTGGAGATATTGACCATAGTTCGAGCAGTTGATCCAGCGTGGGCAATCTTCTGCATTCAAGGTTTAAACAACTAAACGTTTTATAATGCTGATTTTCAAACGGGTACCACTTCTCTATGTAAGGTAGTGCTCTTTGGTAAGCATTTGTAGCCTTTTTGGTAAATTCCTGTCAGTTGAGCATTGAGCAACACACGATAAATGCCCAAACATTGCATCCATGTCCAATAAGTGAATCCCGAGGTGAATACTGAATCCTAAACAATTTCCGTACCTACCTGTAAACTGTTCTGGAAAACAAATCGTCGATTCTAATTTTGGAGAATAGGAATAAATCTGAAATATAGGTATCCAAATTTGTCGTAAATTTTAGAGATGGGGTTTTTGGTTAAGATTTTTTAACAATCTATCTGGCGTGCAGGTAATTTGTGGCAAAAATATTATATTGTTTTTGTTTATGTTGTGTTGACTAAATAGTAAATTACTGCACTTTGCCTCGTAGTGTAGACAATCTGTTTATTCATTCTTAATTGGCTCAATACTCTTCGCCTGGCGTAATATAATACCTTTATAATAGGTCCTATTAATTACGTCTGTCATCCATTGCTAACGCTGTTCTGTTTATTCCATTAATCTAGTGTTTTATTTTGGCAAGTGAAATCAGACTTACTTTCGTTCAAGGTGAAAACCTATTTTAAAAATGTTGCCATATCTATTTTTTACTTATTCTTACTGCAATTGTTATAATCTCTAAACATGAGGTAAATATGTAAAGTCACCCACTCAGTTTTTTTGTCATCAAAAACATGATGACGAAAGATCGCAAGGTCATTGTTGGAAAAAATAAATAATCTTAACCTTAACTTCCCATTGGCGTGTCGAGGTAATTCAAGTCAATCTAATTATAACTACGTGTGGCTGTAGTTCAAGTGATAATGAGATTACAATAAAGCCGAAATAACGTTTACACAGTTCAAAGCGTTTATAGAAAGAAAAAGGAGCGGAAATAGCTGGGATGTGCCTTGCATTCTATTACTTTTAAAAATACATATGATTGCCATACATGAGTGACGCATATTCATTTCACAAGGACCTCCATATTTTATTTTGAAAATTGTTCACATTGTGAATCCTAACTTTATATCTAGGTAAGGTTTTCTAAACATAATTTTCTTTCGATCTATCAGCCACGGGCGCCACGGCACAATAATTTCCAGGCGTACTGGCGTACGCATTTGTTTCGAATTGGTAGAGAACATGCATCTTTAACGCACATTGTACAGTGTCATTTAATAACAGTCCAATATATAAATATCACCATAAATAATGTATCAGAAAATATATAGGTATCTATAGATGGCTTACTCAGAGTTGTGATGTATTTTGGTGTTATCAAGAACACACTGATAACATTCTCAATATTGATATTTTCCTCTTTATTAATAACAAACCCATGGTAATATGGGTAATATGTATATGTCACAGCATATTATTTGGTGATTATGGTATTACCTCTTATAACTTCAAATTATAATTAAAACAATCTGTAAATCAGCATATGCATGATTAAAGCGCATTTTTGGTAATTCAGGTCAGTATTTTATTAGCGAAGTTTAAATTATCGATCTCACCAGTAATTTTGGCTGCGTTAAATAATTAATTTTATTTAATTTCATTTGAGGGTACGGCTTTATTTTGTAAAACAAATCACAAAGTAAATAATTAAGTTTTTATACTGGTAGCGCTATCTAACGGTAAAATTATAGCACCTCCGAAAACCATATCGAAATTATTTTGTTAAATTATCGATCTAACAAGTAATCTAACTCAAAATAGACTAGAGCCTGCACATCTACGCTATAACAGAAAGATTTTAGTGTTTTTAGTGTTTAGTGTTTCAACCGTTTTACAAGCAGGTCAGATCATCACACTACAGACCATCGACGAACCCAGATTTCGCAAACAAATTGTTTTGTTAATTTGTTATACCTCGGAGGTGGCAAGGTCGAAAATCGAGTGGAGTCGAGCTGAACCCATCTGCCTGCTAAAACTCTGTAGGCTCGTGTAGAACATGCGCCACCACTGCCACTCACTTGTAGTGATGTTAAATTACCCGTTTTTTTAAGTGCGTAATATTACGTGTAAAATTACCAATTGTTAATTTTTTTATGGTATTTTATGTAATTTATGTAACTTACCATTTTTTTAAAAGTCCCTTAATTTTACAGTAAAATTACCAGTAATTTATGTTTTTTACGTAATTTATAAATATTTTTGTAAAATTACTAGTCATTTATGTGTTTTTAAATATTCCATAAACCTTTTTGAATGGGGGTTTACAGTATAGTTGAATTCCGCAGTTCTAATTTAATAATCGTGTACCTGAAACCATAAAACATTTTTTTGGACAGTAAAAGTTTATATAAAAATAGAGGCTGATTAGCAAAAAAATAATGAACATGTGCGGTTTTAAAGGTTTATTCAAAACGATATGATTGTGGCGGGCTCTGTGACGTAATAAGCCCGACCAATCAGCTCCTAGAACCATTCAGATGACATAACGACTTGGCAATATTGCAGGAGAATGGCATTTATAACTTGTGTCATCTGTCACAGTTACTTGTCACTTTCGTGCTAGGTGCAGTTAAACATCCCTCTCAAAACTTCAAATGTGACAAACGTCAGACCCTCGCGTAAGGTTGCTCACTTCTACGTGATTGGTTGTAGGTTTGTGACGTATTTAGTCTGAAGCGTTTCAAATTCGGACTAAAAACACAGCTTTTCAATAATTTATTTGGGTTTATTTTACTCGCAAATAAAAATTGAGGACACACGGGTCTTTTTATTTTTAATGTACTTTGTGGATCAGAAATAAAAAATGAAGGCGGGATGACCCCATTTTGTGAGTGTTTGAAAACAAAAACACTTGTTAAATTGTATATTTTGGTGTATTAAATAAAATACCCAAACGGTAGATATTTCGCCATCACGCACCGTTTGGAAGAAGAAGTTCCAGATCGCGAATTAGATGCTGTAGCATCTTCATTAAACCAAACTAGATTCAACGGTGAATCGTTTACGTTGGTAGTGCCGTCGATGGTCTGTGGTAGTTCCGATTAAAATGTATTAAAGGTACTATATTAATGTAAATTTACAAAAATTACGGTTTTTTAAATAAAAAACGTAAGTTACGTAATATTCATAAAAGGCATAAATTACATAAAAACCGACAATCTTGTAAGTTACGCGTAGTATAACCGTGTAAATTACACGTAATATAACCGTTTTTTATGTAACTTACAAATCGTTATTTTACAATCCGCATCACTACTTGTGACCTATCGGACTCAATTGCACCAGAGGCGGATTTGCACTTTTTCTATCTAAGGGCTATGTCAGTTTTGACCCCAACAAAGCTTATTAAATTTTCTAATATGAACCGTTTGGGAGATATACCGGGTGGTGCACCGTAAGTAGGAACATAGGGATTTAACATGGGAAATTAATTTTATGCAATATCCTGCCCTCCTGTACATTTTACAGAAAAAACTGTAGAGTTTAAAGTTGTTCAGAATTAAAAGGTGCATACAAAACTGTTTTTACATGTTTTTATAAGCTTTTCGTATACCCGCAAATTTAAAAATAAATTTCTGTTATTAGTAGCAATAGCCATGACTTTTGTTGTTTTATGAATTGAACATTATTATTTGTCATGCCTTCGTGGTGCCTGTTATATGCTAGCACCATTTTTGGATAGTATGGCGAGACTACACGAGACCAAACGAGACTAGACGAGACGAGACGAGACTGACCCCAGGACGAGAAATTGACGTAGGTACTTCGTTCCTAATTGTGTTACCTGTATTTCATTGGTTAACATTCTTCGGGGTCAAATTGGTTTTCGAACTATGCGTTACTTATTGTACAGTTTCCACCAAATAATCCCTAAATCACTCAAGTTACTCACCTACGTTAAATTGTGACAAAATAGTGCCTTAATATGGGGGTTGGTGGTTATGTTACAATTCGATGTTCCGTTGTTTCTACGATTTGAAAATTGTACTCCTGACAAAAACAACAAAAGCAATGACAAAAAATAAAACATTTAGCTTATAATGGGCTCGAGAAACTGTCAAAGTTATTGGGCCAAACATTTATGACTTTTCTTAAAACGCCACGGGTGGAATACAAGTAATTTTTGGTGGTCATGACTAGGAGAAATATTCTCGGTATATATAAAAGATAAAAGTTGTGATTTCCGCTCGTGTTTTCATAGGTAGTGTTTTAAGTACCTACCTAGGTATAGCTTATACATATGTAGGTATATGATACTTGTCATTATGAATTTGCTTTTTTGTAATAGATTTGGGAATGTGTAGGTCCGTTTCCATTCATTAAATTTCAATCGCTACTTTTAACTGTATTACCGGAAATAGTAGCTACCTACTCTTAATTTAAAATGTTAATCGCTTGTTCGTGGCATCATACCTATGTAGGTAAGTACATATAAAAGGATTAATTAACAGCAACTGCGTTTTATTTTTATTTTTAACAGTGATTGGTAAGGTTACTAATTCTATGAAAAGTTATGGTATTTTTTTACTATCAAGTTACAAAACAAATGCAAATTGTATTGTATCTACGCGCATTTGTTTTTAAACTTAAAACTACCCATTTGTTGGTAGTGAATTCGAAAACGTGGCAAATTATTTAACGAATACGTTACAAGATACTGAATAATCATCTAAATGCCCCAGAATTGCTTCAGGAAATTAAACATAAAGTGCGACATGTTAAATTAAGGAAAATCGATACCATCTTTGTATGATGATTGATGAGCACCCCGTTATCGCCTCTATCGAGGACCATGTGGGCTTTGAATAAGACGTTGCCGTGAGAGAGACATCGATATATTTCACTTCACTTCGAATGAATTATTTAATCAAATTATATCGTAATTTCTATGTAGTTCTAGCTAAGTACAGCATCTCAGTGGCATGTAATTGGAATGCTTTGCATTCTGTATGGTGTCTGGCCAAACAAATAAATAAGTAAATAAATAAATAAGTAAAAATTACCTATTATCGCGATCTAATTAGAATTATTAATTTAAGGGGTAAATTTTGTTTTTTTGCCAAGTATAACAATAGAATTCGGAGTAAACAAAAATAAATACGGTTTAAGCCTAGTTTTCACAACAGGGGACGGCGGATTAATTTGTGGCGGATTTTATATGATTGGTGGAAAATATTCAAAATAGCAATGGCGCGTAATATTTGCGGATTTTTTTACATTTCGCGGAGCCGCATTTTACATTGAATATGTTTTAACTTTTTCGCGGATTTGGAGATTTTTTTTACATTTTGACAGTAAAGTGAGGTTATAGATTTGTTGGTAATATGTTTTGTTTACACTTCACTATAACATTTTAACAAAAAGATGAACTCTGACGAGCAAGTACCTAATTTTTAGCGCATTTTTGCAAATTTATTTGTAAAAAGTAGCTTTTAATATCACTTTGACTGGCTGGCTGGCTGGCAGCAAATGTGGGCGCGTAGAAGAATCTTGTAGAAAGGCAACGGGTGTACGTGTATCTACAAGGCCGTGTAATTTGTCAACCTTAGGGGCGATTCTTTTCAAATTGGTGTCGTCGGAAAGATGTTGTAAAGGCACACAACTCCTGCTTGGCGGAATTTTGTTTTTTGTCCTAGGGGCGAAATTAACGACCCTTTGTAAGGCGGCGCGTCTTCGAGAGGTAGTCAACTTCGGGCGCCTTTTACCTTCCGTTGCGAATTTTGTCACGCGGTTTAACGTTTCGTAAATCTCGAATCGCTGTCTCTCTTTCTCGTGTCGTTAATAGAAGCTCGAGCAATGAGAAGTGCCCCAAAAATTAAGTACTATCTTGTGGAAGGTTTTTAGCGAAATCCACCAAAATAGTTCGTGGCTTGCGACAGTTGCGGAATTACAAACGGGTGTGAGCACTATATGTTTGCGGAAATGGTTAATTCGATAGCCGAGCTCTTTCCCATTTCCCAAGAAAATGTACAAACTGAGTTTGAAAGTGTGATATTAAATCGTGCATTATAACATCTATTTTTAGCTTCACAGAGGAGACAATTTCGGAGATGTTAATCTCATTTGTATCCTAGCTCCGAGCCTAGCTCTTTGGGATAATTCAAAGAACAAAAACAATAAAGGATCAGTTGTGGCCTTGTGGGTCGAAATATTAAGTGAATTTCGATTTAAACATATTTTTGACCCACCATCGTTTTCGTTGCCGTCTTCTTTTTATTTTGGAAAATAAATAAAGTAATGCAATCAAACAAATTTTGCGAGTTTTAATGTTCATGTTTATCGTGACTACTGATCTGTGATGTTAAAATGAACACCAAAGACCAAAGGATTATTTATTTTGATTTTTTAAACCAGCTTGTCTAAAACGTCAAACGTCAACAATCAGAAAGAGCAGGAGTCGAACGAAACCAAAATATTACTACATGTCACTAAATACGCTCCGCGTTTATGAAAACTTGCTTGTTGTTGAAGTTATGGTCATCCCCTCCACAGAATTCAATTCCGCCGTCCGTAATCCGCTGTTATGAAAACTAGCCTTTACGGTGGTAACGGTTATATACGGTAGTTTTGAAGCAAGCATTTTTGCATAGAATATATTGTATTAGTTTCAGGAATGATTTATGGCGGTTTAACTGGATACACGCGACGAATTGGGGTGCAGCCGAGGGCGTACAGGGTCATTTCTTTTGATCTACTAGTTCCGGTAAAGTGTAGGACAACTTCATTTTGTCAAATAGAAACTTTGAATATTCTTCTTCTACATCGGAAAATAATAAACTTTCATGGGAAACGTTTTTGTCTAAACTTATTTTTATCATTTTATTATTTTTTGAAGACACTCTTCTCAAAGCGCTATATTTGGATTGAGCTAGAAAGCTGTTCTGTCAAGAATTTGGCAACTGGTTTTGTATGGAGATTCGTATTAGTTTTATTTGAGGTGTCTATGTATAAAATTCTATTTAATTATCTTTACGAGTAAAAAAACATTGAAGGCGCTTGCTCAAAACAATTTTTTGAATCGGCATTAGTTTTATTTTTATTGGAACTGCGTATGTATAAAATTTCATTAAATATTCTAGCAAATAAAAAACTTTGGATTGCTCATGCGAAAGATAGTTTTTTGTATCTTTATAGTTGCTTGAGGTTTAAGGAAATCGGAGCTTCATATTTCTAACAGTAATGGTAAAAGAAACACTTTTTGTAGAGGTTTGGGCAATTTTTGGGATACCCAAACTAACTGAACCCCATGGCACATGATCGTCTAAACTAAAGCTACCTAACCTGAATAACAAAATACCAGGAACACTTACTACGTTGTGTTTTTTTTAAGTTTAAAAAGTCATTATGCAAACATAAATGACGAGAGCGTATTTTTCTCCTAATAATATTAATGCTAGGACCAGGAAAAAATACCGGTAGGTACGAGATCCTTAGCCCATTCTCTTTCAAATGAGCAGCCTATCGTCGAAGTCTATACAGTTTAATGAAAAAAAGAGGAGCGTATATAAATACATAAGTGACAATGCCCATGTTGTACTGGAATGTCGTTAAATTGGCAAATAATCTAACACGATCATATAATTACTAGATAGATGCAATATACGTAAAGATAAAAGAATAAAAATACAGCACCTAAATAACAGTTGAGACACTCACAGTAACTCGGTATTCGAAACGTAAACATTACCACTGTACTTAACAAAAGCACAAATACCTCTGCTTAAATTTCACCTAGCAAATCCTAGACGAAAAATTGTTAACATCGACGCGGCCAGAGTCGTCGGTTGATATGGATCATTAACTGCCCTCTTCTCGCCTTATGTTTGACACTTTTATTGTAAATTATGGTCCATTCGAATGTAGGGCAGAGAAGAAAAAACACGTGTTCCACGGAAATGAAATAGAGCGCAATCTCGAATTCTTTCGTGGCGCGAGGGGCGGCTTCGGGAATATTTACATCGAATTTTAGCGGGAAAATTCGGTTCCATTACACTATACATACTCTGAATCTCATATTATTCAACTCGAAGGGTCTATGATTTCTGTTACATAGGTCTTGATTTATACCTAAACAAGAAACAAGAAAAAAAGGCGAGTGACTTTAGCACATTTTCCATGCACAGATCAGTACTTCCGGAAAGGCTATACAGACACAAGCATTTGTATGGTTAAAGCATGTTTTAGGAATATCTTCATAAATAGGAAAGTTGGCATGGCGCCTACACACATTTGATTTTTACTGTTTGCGATATGTGCATCTATGGTACAAATTTACAAAAAATCTCTAGAGGTAAGAGTGGTGACATTGCGCAGTCTGTGCATGTTTGATTTATAGGATGTTGGTCTTTATTGGAACATCCGCTATTAATATTCCTTAAAAACCTATCATTCAAAGAAATGTTTTGGGCAAATTTGCGGAAGTTTGAAGAAATAATGGCATGTTTTATTTGGAAAAGTTACTGTTCATGGATTGCCTTCTATATATATTTATCTACCCACTTCGTTCGGCGGCATGAAAAGAAATACTTCCCCTCCACATCAAATTATCTACTATTGACGGTACATATTGAATGGATTAAAGGTACCTACCTATGTGGTACCAATTGTTTGTATTTAACATTGTCCATAAAATGTCCCGGAATTGCTTTGCACAGATTCATCATCGCCGAACACCAATGACATATGGAAAATTCTTTGTAATAATAAATGATCATAATCCCTTGCCGTAGGCACTTGTTTGCAAATATATTCGGGTAACATCAGTAAGGTGGCATGTTGGTTGTCTGACGAACAGTTGGATATTACAAATGACCAAAATAGTACCACGTGATGCGTCTCGACAAGACCTACGATTCTCCCTTGGGCGGTACCCACTTCCCACGCTCCAAGAAGAAGAAGTTAGCCTTTAAAGTTTTGGCCCTTCCGATGGAAACGTCTCGTCGATATCTATTACTTTCCCTTTGTGGATACCCATTTCTGACGCTTTTCTTTTGTTGGTACCCCTTTCGGCGGTACCCACAATGAAGTCTAGAAGAGTATATGAGTTACCTCGTGGATATCCAGGAAATGAGTTCTGTTGTTTTCCCAAGAAAATGAATGCATAAATGTATGTTTTGATATATTTCGGCCTAAATCTTGGCGAATGCATGATTTAAAATCTGCGACGGATTTTTTTCTTATTTTGTTATTAAAAAATTCACATTTTTGGCACACACAAAAATTAAAAAAAAAATGCCCTTTTGTGGACACTTTGTCCGTCGGTTCGTCTGTCCGTCCGTACGGTCACTACTAGTTCTTTATCTTAAGAGCTATTGTTCTACTTTTTTTGCTATTTGGTTCGTTATGGTGTCGAGGCTTGCACCAAGGAAGGATTTGTGTCTGTGCCGCTTAAGAAAAAAGTGATGGTAAAAAATCTGTATGTCATGTACCACAATTTTACACTTTTTCCGTTTATTAACGATCCTTATAATGTTGTATTGCTGTCTGCCCGTCGGTCTGTCCGTCTGTCTATCCGTCCGTCTGTCTGTCCGTGTGCATTTGTGCACGATAACTTTTGTATTTGCGCAATCCAATTTTCTTTGTTGTTAAGATATTTAAATGAAATGTTGTATGTAAGCAGCTCAAGTAAATGTGAAACTAATGTCGAATCAAAAATTTGTTCTGCGCATGCGCCTTCCGATTGTTTTTACTTGTGAAGATATTTAAATGAAATTTTGTATGTTGACACCTCGAATAAAGTTATAACTATTGCCTAATCAAAAATTTTAGGATAGTATTCTTCTTATAAACTGAAATTACAGTGGCGGGTCAAAAATGGATTGCACTTATGCAACGCTAACTTTCTTATTTGTGGTCGGATTTTTACGAAATTTTAATAATAGTTGCACCTTACAAATGGGAAATAAATGCAAGTGGAAATGCGCTTTTTTGTAAATCGTTTACAATTACTTTTTTAACTTGTTTGAAATTTCAGCGATTACTCCTTTTATTAAAAGTAAGTTGAAGTAAGTCAATTCCTTACTACAAGCATGTCAAAAGTCGGGTGGGCACATGCGCGCAGAGTTAACTTTCTTATTGGTTGCACGATTTATCTGAAATTTTAATGCCAACTTTTTCTAATAAAGGAAACTGCGTTGTTTACCCACACCCTAACTAACTTTTCTCAATGTACATACCGTTTTAAAAACTTTCCACAAATGTTTACTACTTCCCTTAACAATACCAAGATTGCTTAACTTCTTTTGTACGCTGTTCTTTTGAAAGCGACGAACTGCCTCTTCAACAAAACAAATAGGGTCGACGGCCCGAGAATACACGCTCTTCAACCGTCGTGACACTAGCAGTAGCAACCCCGTTTTTACATTGGGTTTAGTATTTAAGGGAACGTCACTTCCACCATAAGATAATTGTGTTTCAACAACACCCTTAAAGTTTAAAAAAGATTCATAAATAAGCAAGGTAACATCGCATGCGCACATCTGATTTTGATTATATGCGACGTGTTTCCCTTTGCTAGAAGCATTTGTGGTTAAAATTTTAAAATTATATCTTTACAAATGAAAAAGTTGACATTGCGCCGCAGTTTGCACATGCGCAGAGTAACCGTAACATTTTGCTTGGTTCAGGTGCTAGGTGCTACCACAGACACAGCTAAGCTATTGCATACCAAAAGAACGAACCAAATACCTACATTGAAAACTGTAGTACCTACCTACTTAAGGCCTCGGACGAACGGACCGAGAAAGTGGCTGCTAAAAAGGCACCGAAAAGTAAAAACGACCGGACGTCAGTTAGGAATTTAATGACTATTACTGGCAACGGTTTTTCGAATTTAGTAATTACATATATTAATTTGATAAACCCACCAAAAAGATGTTACTCCCGAGGAAAGACTTTTTTTTTCTTTTTCCGCACGAAATTGGTGTAGGAGGTAATTTAAACTATGATCAAATTCATAAATGGATTTAATACCTACTGTAACAAATAAATATTGAATGTTGATATTTCTCATAGATGACGTCAGACATGTGAAACAAAAAACATAAACTTAGAATTTGCTGCCTATAAAATATTTATTTTTGCAACTTTCGTGTGTGTGCCAAATGAAATAGCGAAAAAACTAGGAGCCTTTTCAGGAGAATAAGGTCCAAGTACCATAGCATGTTTTCAATTTTTGGGAATGCCATATAAATTATTTAAATTAAACAAAGCGATATTTGGTGTTATTGAAGAATGGTCGCTGTTAATTCATAGTACAATCGAGCTCAATACCATCTGATTGTTGTTGCATAAGTATTGAAACAGACGGTGTCACTGCGTATGTGAAATAAATAATTACCCTACATTCTTTTCGTTTAGGTATTCAACTTTCCCTCTACTTGGCCCTGTTTCAAGATTTCGTATTGAGAATATAGTAACAAATTGATATTGTATGTATACAGTCTGTTTACCTTTAAATTCAATACCTCGAACATTTTAACCCTTAGGTACTAATTATGTAAAACATTTTTACCGTATTTTTCTCAAAGTGAAAAGTCGCTATAGGCTGAACTTTGTCGTCCGTCCGTCACACGTACTCCTTCTACTTACACCACTGAACCGATTTGAAAGGGCTTGGTCCAAAACACTACGAATAGAAGTAAAACTAACGTTTTCAAAATGTTGTTTTGCGCGCATGCGCAATGCCAATGCTCTTTATTTATTTATTTAATGATTTAATGCCCAACAGTTTACACAAATTATAGGACACAATATGAACTAATATAAGAAAAAAGAACAAAATTTAAGATATATAGACGCTGTTGGATTTTGGATTTGGATATAATTTAGTACATATCTAATAAATTTTTGTTCTTATTAATGAAAGGATTTAAATGAAATTTTATACAAGCAAATCTACATTCTTCCTTTAACTCTTTCGCCGAAAGCAGATTCTGCTAACTATTATCTTAAAGTGTCTCTAGATAACAGTCACCCGAACCATCACTTGCTTACAAATGAGATCACAAATGCCCGTCTAAATAGATGTAGAACGATAGGAGAAAGAGCTAGAGAAGAACTAAGACACTTAGAACTCCATGAAGCAAATTTTGCAGATTTGTCTAAAATAGTTCGAGGCAGGCTTGTAAAAGCTCAAATAAATGAGCGTTGGAGTGACCAGTGGAGGGCATCTGACACATTCTTGAAGAGGGTCAAGCCCAGCCTAGGACCACTGTTTCTTGTTAATACGAATCGTTCCGCTTTGATAAAACTATATAGACTCCGGCTTGGCCATACTGCCTTGACACATTGTTTTTTTGTTGGCCGGTGAAGATCATCCTCATTGCGTAAGGTGTGATGTAAACCTAACACCGGAGCATATAGTTTGTGTTTGTCCAGAATACCAAGATGCCCGTAACCTCTATCAAATAAGTGACATATGGGAAGAGAATTTTAGCACTGTAAATAAATGCTCAGAAGTACTGCGATTTCTAAGCACCATAAATGTGATAAGTAAACTGTTTGTAATATGTCCTATGACTGTACGTTTGAGCTGAAAATCTGTGATATATATGTAACTAGTATGCATCTTAAAACTGTGATATCTTAGCTGCTATAAGTAGGAAATAGATCGGCAAATGGCCTTAGAAGCCGAAGCTTCAGGTGGGGTTTTAGTGGGTATGCCCAAATAATGGGAACTACTCCAAACCTCCATCTGGAGTGTGCGTAATTCATTTCCCCACCTGTCCAAAAAAAAACACCAGTCTTAAAATTTGGTTTTGCACATGCGCAATGGCAACTTTCTTATTTATGAAAGCAATTAAATGAAATATCATATTATATAGGCACTTTGAATGAAACTAAAACTAATACCGGTTTCAAAATTACTGTTTACGCATGATGTATGTTTTATTTTCCAATGAAATTTCGAATGTAGACAATGTGCAATATGCTATTTACGAAAGCATTTAAAAAAAGTTTTATATGATGTAGACACTTGGAATAAAAGTAAAAACTCATGCCCATTTCAAAATTTGTATGTATTTGTATACACTTCACTATTTTTCATTAACCTGTATAGACTTCGACGATAGGCGGCTCATTTGAAAGAGAATGGGGTAAGGATCTCGTGCCTACCGGTATTTTTCCTGGTCTTAGCATTAATATTATTAGCAGGAAAATACGCTCTCGTCATTTATGTTTGCATAATTGCTTTTTAACTTGTTCGTAATTTACGATCAAATTAAATTAACCTCTCAAACAGAAAGTAGAAACAATGTGACTCCATCATTGGTTTGTTTGTGTAGCGTCTTTGTCCAATGCTTGTAATTCGTCGTCTACAAACTTCTTTGGTCGCTTTCACATTTTTTGTCAATGCCATTGAAATAGACACTTTTAAAACGTTGAAACCAGCGTTCACAAGTCTTGATGGTTGACGATCGCCGCGCCGTAAGTTAAGTCTCTTCAAGAATACCGCGACGTTCCAATCAAGAGTTGGACTGGGTCAAGCATAGAGTGACCCGGTAACCCAGTTAGTTTACTGACCCGGTGACCCAGTTGACCCGGTGACCCAGCTTGACCCGGTGACCCAGATTGACCCTGTAGCCCAGCTTGACCCAGTGACCCATCTTGACTCAGTGACCCATCTTGACCCAGCTTTACTCAGTGACCCGGTGGCCCCGTAATTAAATTATTGTTAGGTCATTTCAAGTCAATTTCAAGTAACTTTTAATTTAAAAAAAAACTTCCTCAATAATATTCGCCAACAAGCACGTAGCCCAATTTCATTCAAGAGAACTAATACCAAAAAATCAAATGCATTTGTTTAAAGTTTGTAGTCAAGTAGTCAATGAAAGTATTTAGAAAAAAGATTTATTTGGATTAAGCTAACTAGTAGAAAAAAATTAAATGTGAATGAACACCTGTAAGCAAACTGGTAAGCCCTGAAGCAAAGAAACGAAGGAGGGAACTGTTTAGAAATAACATTATTCTAATACAATTCGGGACATGGAAAGTTTTTTACGGCAGTATTAAAGCAAACATCACAGAAATGGCAGTTGTCAAGCAATCGAGTATTATTTTCAACAAACCAGCATTCCATTTATTTCATAATCTGTACACTTGAACCGAGGGCACTGACTTAACTACGTTATTCGATCAAACTAGGTTACTGGGTCGAATTGGGTCTCCGGGTGAAATTGGGTCGCTGGGTCAAACTGGGTCACTGGGTCTAACTGAAAAGAGTATGACGTGACCCAGTGACCCAGTTTAATTTAGTGACCCAGGTGACCCAGTTGACCCAGTGACCCAGTCCAACTCTGGTTCCAATGCCTTTTTCTTTTGATTGAACAGAAAAATCATCACTTTCCGCAAATATAATTTGCCACAACATTCGACATGTTCTCTTTGCTGCGGGAATGTAATTGCCGTATCTGAAATGACATCCTTATACGTCAAACCTGTCATTGCATTTTGTATTTACCTTGCCTCAATTTACTGTTCTCATTTATGTACGACTGCTTGATAATGCGGTGATTACAGTCGCAATCAGTGGCCATAATTGGCAATATTATGGCCTAGTCCATAAGATAAAATAAAACGGCCGCCTGTCAAATGTGCCAGTCGTACTTAGGTGTCAATCCAAGGTAAATTCAAGTATTTTAGAAATACTGGACAAATGCTTGACATCTGTTGTCAATGATAATTATACTTTTTATCGTTTATTGAATTCCATGAAATTTTCATTTTTAAGGGTTGTTGCAGTCGTACATAAAGCTTTGTATATATCGCGTCCATAAATAGGCTAAACTCGCCTTGTTTATATGTGCCTCGCTCGCGAGCTCGCTCGGCTAAATAAACGGCTCGTCCATAAAGACCTAGTTTATATAAATAGCTATTATACGAACAACATAGCGTTTTTGAATATTTGAGCCATCAACAGGTAGGGAGGTGATTATACAGAGTGTTACATGACCGCATGTAAAAAACAATTGGGAGATAGAGGGGATCAAGACAAGCACTTTTTCTTACTTGCCTTTTACCAGTTTTTTTCTTTTTAGTGTTTCATGCTAATGTCGTATTTTTTAATTGAATGAACCAAAAAATGTGCCTTTGTAAACAAAATTGCATCTTTTGTTTTCGACGTGACCTGACATATTTGAGGTGGTGCGTTTTAAAATGAACACACTGTGTATTACTTTTTATGAGACTCTAGGGTGATTATTTTGGGCCTGTAAATTGGAACCTCATTCTAATTGCGTCATTTAACTACAGTAGAAAGTATAGTTACTTTAAGCCTTTAACTTTT
Source organism: Photinus pyralis (assembly GCF_008802855.1). Taxonomy (NCBI): domain Eukaryota; kingdom Metazoa; phylum Arthropoda; class Insecta; order Coleoptera; family Lampyridae; genus Photinus; species Photinus pyralis. The sequence goes on from NW_022170249.1 coordinate 43,781,071, forward strand.
AAACGTTTATTAAAAAAAAGTACCTATTGGTCCCATTTTCATCCAACGCATTTTACTCAATCGCCATTTCTTGTATATGGAAGTAACTTTGACGTCATAATTTTTCTAATTCCGTATTCCTTAATATGTATTAATAAATTAAATAAATATAGCAAACAAGATCCTGGGTATGAGATGTCAAAAGGGCCTTCTTATTTTTTGCCCTGAATTGCCAATTTAATTTGATAAAGAATTCTCTTCTCTTTTAGGTGAACTTTGTAATCAGTCAATTTGTGGCACTTGCATTGGCGTCTTTGTTTCGCACTGTACTTCACCCTTCGAAAACAAACTCAGGAACAAGACATGGATTTGGTCTTATATTTGGACTATGCATTGGATACTTCTGTTTTGGAATGTAAGTAATTCTTCACGTTGTTTTGTAGCCATTACATTAGTTGATGCCGAGGTTGATAATCACCTTCCTTAATAATTTAACGTGAATCTGTACAATATAAACTTATTAGTGAAGTATTTTAGTGCTTATCAGAAGTGGTTTATGAGTAATCAACAACGGAATAGGATATAAAATTATGGGTTAATTTGTTTGGAAATTTATTGATTGTTTTTATTTAGAGAGATAAGCAGTAGGTACATAAAAATTGATAATTAATGGTTTGTTACTCCAATTAACTAACACAGGATTTCCATTGCTCAATGCATATCTATGCAATACAATGTATATCTCGTAACCTTACCTTCGTGACGAAAAATGCAAATAGCAGAAAAGAAAAATAAATTACAATTAAGTTTTAGTTATTTAATTAATTTAATCAATAATGGATTACTAATTTAATTACAATAAATAAGTAAATTGATTATTGTCAATAATTATTAAACAAAAAACAAAGCATCCTTCTTAACGTCAAGTTAGTATGTTAGTTTTTGTCTGTTAAAATGCCTAAAATAATTAAATAGCATTATTAAATCACTAGTATTTTTATTTACTTGTTTCATCTTCAAAACAAAGTTCACTTGAAAAGAAAAAGAAACTGATTAAAACGATTTATTTTTTTCTTTTTTAGGCAGGCGATTCATTTGGCGGGGCTCCCTGCGTTATGTTACATTGTCATACGAACTCAAAGCCCAGAAATTATGCAGAGGTATTTTAAATGCGTTTTCCCAGCGGAAGGAGAGCAATATTTGCAAACCTTTGTTTTAGGATGGTATTAGCGATTGCGCTTGTCTACTTATCTTGCATTCATTTGCATAGGCAAGTTTACGATTATGGATCGTATACACTCGACATTACCGGTAAGTAAATATCATCTATTACCTATTTATGATATAAATTACTTACAGTTACAATTGCCTTTATTTAATGATTGATATCTGATGTTTGTATATATGGACGTTGTTGTTATTGTATCTTTGCAAAAAGGACTGACAGTTATTCGAGTACTTTTTATGAGCAACGCATTATCATAGGATCCTTTCCAAAATTATTTTTTGCGTAGTTGTTCGCATAAAATAACTTTCTCGGTCACAATGTCCGTGTGGCGCTGTGGTGTGTAAGCTCGACTGCGGCGCTGGGAGTCCCTGGTTCGAATCCGGGTTTGGGCATGGATATTTGTAAATGTATAGTGGATTGGTAGAACAGCCTTGGCTGAAAACCCGCCTACTGAAAAATAATTCTAGCTTTTCCCTAATAGTGAAGTGTGAATTTTTGTGAAGCTATTGCACTTTTGTCTGACTATACAGCTAACCACAAGTACAACATCTCATTCAGACCTACTACAATATTCCCATTGTAAATCTCTTCTGAAACCCTGTTCTAGAAATATTCTAATTTGAAGTTCTAACCACCTCGGTCGTCGCGGACTTTTAATACGCGAGTTCTAGTTGTTTCTATTATCTACTTGTCAAAATTTTTTGAAAATCGTCCGCAAATAATGAAGTTAGCTTTTAGGATGGTACAATGACCTAACCCTTTAAAAAGAACAAATTTACTTCGTTTCTATAAATACAATGTTTTCGACTGCACTACAACTACTTAATTTTCCACTGCCAGAGTTGTTTACATTGAGGAGGTGGGCATCAAAAATCACTATACAGCCGGGGATTTTAAAAGATATACGCACTAATATTTTTAAAATTAGTAGGTGAAAATATGTCCGCGAAAGGGAAAACTGTGGGAATTTCTTTTGATGAAGTCAAAGTTGATTCCACTTGAAATTACATGTTTGTGAGGACCAAGTTCTAAGTCACTACAATTTAATGCAAGTCTGTATTCTTTTTGGGACATATGATGTGTTTTGTTCAAGAATTTTCCAGAAAGATTGTTTGCAAATTGAATTGCGGCTGAGTGTAGTTGTAATATCAATGCCGAATTGATTATTAGTGTTCGCGTTCGTATGTGGTAAATATACATGTTATAAATTGTTTATGTCATTGATAATATTTCACTGTTATGAATCAATCCATTTAAGAACTGTTATAAATTTATTATTAATTATTTGTAAATAAATCATGTAATTCAATCTACATTGCATTGATTTTTTTAAGACGTTCTTTTTGTTACTACATATTTTCATCAGTTTTGTTCATTTCTGTTAATATTTGATATATAAAAGGCGATTTTTGAATGAAATTCATAAACAAATTTTACTTTTATTAACAGGTCTTTTAATTTCAGTAAATCGACCTAGAAATAAAAGAGCTACCTTTGCGCATGCGCGCACACAATAGCATAATCCTCTCAATGCATGTGTTTCAATGTATATATAATCGATCGATCTACTTTTATTAAAAGGTTTGTTAAAATGTCAGTAAGAGCGGTCCATAAGCTGCAATGCAGGAATAACGCGATAGTAACAAATGCAAAAAACCCAAAGTTCAACATTATTCAATTATCGAGTTCTTGATCGATGTATAAAAGCTACAGAGGCGCCCGAACGACCAGTTAGTGAAACTATAAGCTCCTTTTTGAGAATCAAAAATGCGCTAAAAATTATTTTTTTTCAATTTTGTATTACTCTCGCCAGGAAATATTGCCGGTCGCAGCACACCTTATGTCGATTTACAATCTGTTTTTCTTAAGATGCGAGCGACTTCCGGAATAGGATCGTGCCAATGTTGAACGAAAAAGTCTCTTTGTTTAACATTGACACGATACTATCCCACAAAACATATAGACCGGGAGTCAGCGTACATAGTAACCAAACCGTAAGCGACAAAAAATTCGACAATACAGTCTGAAAGTACGTTGAAAACTAATAATAAAATCACTCGTCTACCAGTCGTAAGTGGCAGCATTAACTTGGGGCGGCGCTGAATAGGTGACTTCTGTAGATGATCAACTAAATTACCAAACTATAAGGGTCACGGAAAAGATTTGTATCAAGAAATCCCATTTTTTCCATAGTTTTCAAATATGCTATGGTAGACGATTTCAAGTGCAGCGTTGGTAGCGAAAGACACCCTCCAATGTAGGGCAAAAACACCCCTGAACTAAACCATGAGGACCGTATAAAAATTATACATAAAAAATTCCTCTTTTTGTCACTATTTTAAAATATATCCTGGCAGATGATATTAAGTGTAGCTTTAATAGTGGCAGACGTCTTGGAAGTTAAAAAATTTAGGTATAGTAAATCCCAGCGAGTGCGAGCGTGTGAGAGATAAGCGCGCGAGAGCACAACTAACAGAGATAGCTATAGATTTACGCACCGCTTGGAGTTACCAAACGAATTAAATTAGGGAAAATAATAAATTGTTTATTTCGCGATAAGATTGTCGGTATTTCTTGAATTCTTCTCAGACTGAGAAACAGAAAACTTGAAGAGAAAAGAAGATAGATCTTCAGCTCGTTCTAAACTATCCTCTGACTCCAGTTCCGTTGTCTCTATGCAACATTGATGGATCGATGATTAAAATCGACAAGTTTGTTTTGCTGAAACTTTTTCGGAAGTATGATTTCTTCAAGTGCTCCTAGTCCATCGCCAGTTGTAGATGTTGTTTTAATCGATGGATTATTTTTTTTGCATCTTTTAAAAGATCTCCGGTAAACCTTTGAGCGATTTTCTGAACACATCCTCGGCAAGATTTGTGCTGTGTCAGCGAGAGAAGTACATCTTACTTTTGACAGATAGTTACCCCTTCCATGAAGGACGCAGAACATGATCGTTGGGATCAAAATAAGGAAAGATTACAATCGTACTCAATTTCTGTTTCCACTCAGAAGCAGCCTGCAAATTTCATAAAACCACTTCGCAATGATAGCTCAAAGCCTCTCATATAGATTACTTATACCGTTCCTAGGCAAAAAAGACCTGTTGTGCTTTACTTGGAAGGAAAATTGTGTTTGCCACATATGAGGATAAGTGCTATAAATTTGAGACAAGGGAAGATGATGTGGTAAAAACTGAATTGTGCTGCAGCCACTAAGAGGCAGATTCTCGAATAATTTACCATCTTGATAAACTACTAACAAGTAGCAAAGTCATTATTAGCGCTTCCGATATGGATATTGCTGTTATTGCTTTGGGAAATGTAAAATTGACGCTACCATCAAGGTATAGATGGAAGTAGGTCTCTTTTCCAATAACACGCAGAAATTCATAAATCTTCGAGAGATGTTCGTGAATTTGGGTGTTGATGTGTAACGCGCAGGGTAACGCGTTACCGGGTTCCCACGCATTTACCGGATGCATGACTTGTGTATGGTCCTCATGGTTTAGTTCAACGCAATTTGGGCGAATGCCACCGAAAAATGTCTGAGTTTCTACAATCCGTTTCATTGAAGTGGATGGAACTATGTGAATCAGAAGTTTAGAATCAAATGGTTTGAAAGATCTCAGTAGTCAGTATCCTATCGCTATCTCTGTTGGATATGCTCTCGCGCGCTTATCTCTCACACGCTCGCACTCGCTGGGATTTACTATACCTAAATTTTTTAACTTCTAAGACGTCTGCCACTATTAAAGCTACACTTAATATCGTCTGCCAGGATATATTTTAAAGTAGTGACAAAAAGAGGAATTTTTTATGTATAATTTTTATACGGTCCTCATGGTTTAGTTCAGGGGTGTTTTTCCCTACATTGGAGGGCGTCTTTCGCTACCAACGCTGCACTTGAAATCGTCTGCCATTGCATATTTGAAAACTTTGGAAAAAATGGGATTTCTTGATACAAATATTTTCCGTGACCCTTATAGTTTGGTAATTTAGTTGTAGAAGTCACCTATTTAGCGCCGCCCCAAGTTAATGCTGCCACTTACGACTGGCAGACGAGTGATTTTATTATTAGTTTTCAACGTACTTTCAGCCCGGTCTAATAGATTGTAAACCGGGATCAGGTGTTCTGTGACTGACAATCTTTACTGGCGAGAGGTTTACACTTTTTAACAATGTAAAAAACGTAACCATTACTACTCAATTGAATTGATCAATTGTGTTTTAGGGCCCTTAATGGTAATAACACAAAAAGTAACAAGTTTGGCTTTTAATATTCACGATGGCTTGGCAAGGCTAGACACGGAACTATCTAAAAATCGAAAGTTGTATGCTGTTTCCAAAATGCCCTCACCATTAGAATACTTCAGTTATGCGCTGGCATTTCCAGCATTGATGGCCGGACCTGTTCTGTTTTATAATGATTATATGGACTTCATTGATGGCAAACATCTCCTACAAAAACCGCCAAATGTAAGTGCGTTGGTTGATGTGTTGATTCTATATATTGTGTTCTTGTTTTCAGAATAACTTGGATAATAATTCAAACAGCAGGACAGTGGTATTGGAACCCTCACCTTGTATAGTCGTATTTAAGAAAGTGGTGCTCTCGATAATATTTGCAGCCATGTTTGTGAAATTTATTCCTGTGTTTTCTGTTCAAGCAGTCAAAGATGATGACTTTGTAGAAAACACGACTTTGGCGTATAAGTTTTATCATTTAACAATTGCTATGCTTCTTGTTAGATTTAAGTATTATTTTGCGTGGATATTTGCAGATGCAATTTGTAATAATGCAGGTATCGGATTTAGTGGATTTAATGAAGATGGTAGTTCCAATTGGGATGGGTTCTCTAACATATATATTCTTAAATTTGAGGTAAGTAACTTTATAGAATAGTACTTATTTTATTGAATTTTTTAATGAATGTAAATGTGTAAATTTGGGGTACCTAAGCATATTTATGTAATATCATTGTGTGGTACATTATGAAGGCATTTGTCATGGTAATTACATTCAAAATTTGAAAATACCTATATAAAATGAAAATTTTAAAGAATTATTGCAATTACAACCATGGGCCACTTTAGAAGAGTTATCAATGAAAGTAGGTCTTCTTTCTTCAATTTCTTCTTTCGATTTGCTCAATACATGCGCCTGGGCATTAGTGAGTGATATGCATGCTTCTAAGGTTCACCTGAAATCCAACCCTATCTGATGTCTAGAAAAAGGGCCAAGAGTAAACTGGGTATTTTTGATAACTGTTCATCTGGGTACACTTTTGCGTATTTAAAGTGTACTATAAGCCCTATGTAGCTTTTGTAGTAGATCAGATCGGCTTTATATTTTTTCCTCGACTATAATCAGTCACATTCATTTATTTTGCTCTAAGTATATTGTGGTTTTTATTGCAATATCGGTTCTTTAGAACATTCTAGAATATGCCACCATGCTAAGTTGCATTTATTACATAATTGCCCGAAGTGACTGATGAAAAGGGTATGCTAGAAAAATGTTCGATTATATAATGTATGTTTTTTATTTTGGTGTACTTAGTGTATTACTGTGTATTCGTGTTAGGTGTAAACTGAGCCTCAACTCGGATTCCGGACAGACTGTTGGTGGCAATTAAAATGATAAAGACATTGATAAATAACGCGCAAAAATATCCACCAGTTCATGATACTACAGTTGACTAGTTTGTTTTCCAACTGTTACCCAAAACCAATATTCACCAGGGAAATATACTCCGACAAAAAAAGGAATTTCGCTTTGGGAAAAATTTCAAAATTTGCAAACCTAAACGTTCTTGTTATAAGATTAAAGCTCTATTAGAAAAAGTAGGCAAGGAAACAAAAGAAATTATTTGCCATCGTGCAATATAAATGTTAGGATCACACACCGTGCTACGTTCACTTTGAGCAAACGTAACAAAACTGCATTAAAATAAGCACACGATAAGCTCAGACAAAGTAGAGGTGGGTCGAGGTGAATATTGGGGTTTTTGTACCAAAACGAAGTACAGAAGAAAAGTAGTAAAAAGTAAAATAGTTGACAGGGATAGAACAGAAACAATAAGTGACGTCACAATGGAGGGTAATTTAATAAATGATATAAAAAATATTACCAATAGTACACTGTAATATACAGTGATATTTATTAAGAAGTAGACACAAGGATTTATATGTAGGAAAAAACTATATAAACCTCTCGCCAGGAAAGATTGCCGATCACAGAAGACCTGATCCCAGTCTACAATCTGTGTTTTTCGAAAGTTCAGAGCTACTTCCGGGATAGGATCGTGCCAATGTTGAACGAAAATTATTTACGTTCAACATTGGAACGATCCTATTCCAGAAGTCGCTCGCATCTTAAAAAAACATAGATTGTAAATTGACACAAGGTGTGCTGTGACCGGCAATCTTTCCTGGCGAGAGTTATACATAAATCCCTGTGTCTACTTTTTAATAAATAGCACTATATAGATCTGCAATGTCAATATTTAACCTTAAATAAATTTTTAGTAAAAAGGAGATTAACACGTAGTCGGAGAAAGTATTCATATCACACGCTTAAGGTCTTAAAGCTTAAAAGGGCACGTTCAGTCTAATGTGTAACAGACAATAACACAACAAACAAGAAACATAGGTGGTGAATGGCGCGGCACATAAAATATTGCATAAGCAATTCTAATGTCTGACACTGATCAGGTTAATCGTATACTAAACCGCAATTAATACTCAATAAGAAACCATAATTCGAATCACTTTACACTTGCAAAATTTTGATCGACTACGTATTATCCATATATCTGTCTACAAGCGTAAAACTAATTTACTAATTCGAACGATACAATGTAATCAAATTAACAGATATGAATCTTCAAGGGCACAAAATAAACTAAGATGTATTCGAGTCCAGGTAAAAATGCTATATCATTCACGTACTGCGTAGGTAATAAATAGTGATATCCAGGTAGATACAACGTAAAAGGTAATCCAAAACAAAGAACGATAAGAACTTACGAGAAGAAGTTGAGTTGTGGGAAGGAAAACCCCAAAAAACATACGTAATGCGAAAAATGCTGCGTAATAATGTAACATACCTCGTATTGTTTATATGCAAATACAAATCCGTAAAAACGCTTCAATGGAGCCACAGTCGCAGACATCAAAGAGAAGGAGAAATCACTCCAAAGATAAATGGTGACAGCCAAAACAATAAATCCCTTAAGCAGGTAGTTCAGTAAAAGTACCTAATGACGTACCAAAGAAAAATTTGTATGTAATCAATTCAAAGGCAACTTCACTGAAGGAAAAAGAATAGTATATTCTTTACCAAGGACGAGAAGTGAGTTTTCGCTTTATTAGTATGCTGTAATCGTTATTTATGTATTAAGGGCATAATAGTGATGTTTATATTCTCGAGGGCGACGAGTTAAAAAGCTCGAGGGCCCATGACCCGAGAGCTTTTTAGTCGCCCGAGAGTATAAACATCAGTTTATGCCCGTGGTACATACAGAATTTTATGTTTTACAAATAGTTTTCTTCGTCAAAATTCGTTTACAATAATAATTCATTATGTTTGATCGAGTATGCATGGTTCGAATTTGTTAATGTGATTGAAACCATCCAAACGTCAAACGTAATTTTAAATAATTCAATTCATTGTGAATGAGCAAGAAGTTCCAGAAACTATACGAAATAAGGCCAATCTTGTGATTTAGTTGGTATTGACAATTAATAATTGACGTTTCTAATTTTCAATGACCTGCAAATATTTGTTTGTTTTGTCATTAAGTATAAATGAATTCCTATGGTGATGCTTTAATGCCCGCGTATCACAGATATAAAATGTGCTATGATAGGTTAGTAAGACATAAATTCTTGTATATAAATGGCTAGTCAACACAGGCATAGAAATCAAAAGAGGCAGAGAAGTGGAAAGGAGGCAGAGAAGTAAAATTTACCACTGTTTCGGAGATTTGACCCAAAGTTGGTATTTTTTAAATACATAATCCTGTATATCTTAACGGCAATTTTTTTGCATTATTCTTCATGATCATCTACAAATCTTCATTCTATTCTGCGTTTTCTTCACTTGCTGAACACAATTCCTAGAAAGGCGAGTCGTTTATACTGTACCTAATTCTGGTGAGAACGTTCGCAGTGGCCAGACTACATTACTTGATCTTGTCATTCATAAAATCGCCAGCAACTGAAGCAATCCCTCCCCGTTCTGTGCTAACCGCCAGCAACAGAAGTAGATAAAGGTGGAAAAATACCTGAGTAATTTGGATGTCGAACAGTTTTTAGAAAAAATTTGTTTTCTCTTTTTTTTGCGTTTGTGCAACGTATTTTGTAGACACTGGCCTCAAACTGAAACTAATTACATTTCCTTCAAATACCTCTCTGAAAACCATTGTGTAAAGCAAACTGACTTAACTGAATATTTTTATATTTTTAAAGAAATGTGTCTCCAAATCCAATTGACCCTATGGAGCTGTGGCTAGATGAAAATTGTCAAAAATTCAATGCTCTTAAAAATGTATTTGGGTCTGTTATCGTAAATTCCAAAGCTTACGCCATTTAAAGTGAACACTTTGTGAAGAGTGTTTAAAATTTCTTGGTTTATCAAGCGCAAGGTTTTTAGAATTGCAAACTTTGGTGTAAGCTACGGTGGAGGTACTATAATAATGTATGAAAGAATTGAACTTAAATGCGACTAAAATTAAACTGTACATGCAAGTTGCACGGCGGCAGTTGCAGAGGTTTGCACGATTTAAATACAATTTTTTAAATTATTATTACTATTATTTACAAAATTTTATCCTTTAGTTTCCTCCTTCATTTTGCACTTCCTGCAAGATGCAGCTTATATAATCGGGGTATTTATCTGGGGCAAATCAATGAAAAGTATAGGTATGTTCCTGTAACTGTCTGTACCAGGCTGAATTGGGACAATCAATATGACGTTTTTATAATGTAAAGATTCTATTCATTTGCTGTCAATGTCAACGCTTACAGTTGTGGCGTAAGATGGATCCACAAAGTGATGTGAGTAGTTCACCACCGGCAGTAGATCCTTTTGAAAAGTTGGCATTAAGCAGTTTAAATGACAAAGGTCGTAGCATCACAGTAAAATTTACAACAAACGACGGCACAGTTTTCACACAAACATATTCGTCAAAAATAAAAATATCTGAAATTAAAGACATTTTGGAAGATGTGTTTGGTACTACCGCAGATAACATGTTAATTAAAGAAGGCCGCTCACTTGTCAGCGATGATAAGGTACTTAACGAATTTAACGTTGGCGATTTTAATATGTTAGAGTTGTATCTTTATTCGAAAAATCCCGACTTTACAATTTCTGCTACAAATGCTTACAAAGAATTTGCAACAGTTCCCGATGTTATTACAGTACACATGCTCGATTCCGACGCAGAGGATGGTTGGCGTGATATTGTTGTTGAAATGATGAACCAATGCATTGAAAAACCGTTTATTGGAGGGTATGTGAATAAAGATAGCGGAGTTGAATACCATCATGGATACTCTCAGACAGGGCCTCCTAAACCAAAAGTTCATCATACGCAGAAAAGTCATAGAGATACGCAAACTTATTTTTTGCGAAATCGTCTTTTAGACACTAATTATGCACAAGCAACTCAAATGGCAAAAGAAGACTTGTGGATTCCGTCAATTACAGATAGAATTTTAGTAGCTGGACCTTACGAAACAGCCGAAGAATGGGAAAAAAGAAGAGATGTTGAAAGGAAAGTGCGTACCATTCAAAGGTTGGTGAATTTTTATATACACAGTGTCTTGTTTAAGATTTGTTTGTTTATTTTATTATAAAATTGATATACCTTAGAGTATAGGACAAATATAGGTGATATTATTAGAAACACAAATGGTAGAGGTCAATTTTTATTGCGTGTCTTTCAAAATCATTATCAATTCTATTTTTGATTCAGTAGGTACTACTATGCTATGCTATAATACAAAAACAAATTATGATAAGTAGGTATGTGAAATATTCATTTGGTATTTTTGTATGGCTGTTGGCTTTTTATCTTGGATGTAATATTTTTAAACATAAGATATACGATTGCTGGTTATTTTTTCATTTTCTCAAGGTATTTTCGAGCTTGGAAGATCAGAAAAGCCCTAAAAGAGCTATGTGCCGAATATAAGAAGCGCATTCGACTAGAGGAAGAGTTGAACGATTTTTATAAACAAGCTGATGAAGATAGGAAGGCACAAGAACTTGTTGGAAAGGTTTTTCCTAGAACTAAAGAAGATTTTATTATGTTATACGCTATGGTTGATCGATGGAAAAAATCAGAAATTAAACGCATTTGTTATAGCTATTCAGGACCTGCCAAAATTTCATCGTTTTTTATGTTGCTCGATAAGGAAATACAAATGTTAAGGGCAATTGAAGCTCACAGACATCAAATTAAAATGGAAATGAAAATTAAGAAAGAACACGATTTTTTTAAGACCATTGGAAATCCGATAGAGTGGAATAAACATTACAAAGATTGGACAAATAAAGCCATAGACTTCAATATTCAAATGGATACCTTAGAGACGCAACAGGGAAATGAATACTACAACATTTTCTTATCGTTAAATGATATTGATGTAGGAGTAGAGGAGAAAATTCAAGCCTTACTGAACTTGAAATTATTGTTATGTGACCATAATTGCTATTTATCCAATGAATTGGTGGAGTTAATTGACCGAGCTTGTGAATTGATGGTAAGAGGTATTAATAGAAAGCACTTGGATATACTTATGAAACGCATCAAAGGATTATTTATCAAACACATTAAAACTCCAGAATGTAATAATGGAGTATGTAAGCGGATGCTCCGAATTAAGGAGAAAATTATGCACTCCAATCTATATTGTTGCAACAGATGCGGAAAATTAAAGTGTCATTCAGAATTCCCTGCAAATTCTCAGTTAGAGAAATTCCAAGTTTGTTTAACCTGTACCTGGGATGATCGTGTAATGGAACCGTGGGTGGATGTGGCCCCGTATCGTTTCATATTACGTTTAATACGCCACGAAGAAAAACTGAAACTTAGTGAATCGTCTATTGCGTTTATCTTGCAACCCAAGGATATTCACTATATTGTGGTTAAAATTTGGCATGGCCATTCAGCACTCACGGAAGTGACAGACATATACAACTTGCGTTTATGTAGGTGGTTCATCGATCAAGAATGGGCGCCATGGAACTGTGTTTTATTAACAACCGAGGAGATGAAGGTGCATTATGAAATTAAAAACTTGGAGGATGTTTATGATCTTCATTTTTTGCATCGTGTGTTTAACAAGCATGAACTAGCTAAGCAACATTTCAAGATTGCTCTAAAACTAGAAAATTATTTTCAAGAAGTTGGAGAGAATACTAAGCGATGGCATGAAATTAAAAATTTCAAAGAGTTTATTGCTGTACACAGTAAGACGCATGTGTTTGCAAAGTGTCATTAATTAAAAATGTTATCTTGTGGAATATCAATAAATTATTGAAATAATAATATGTTGTTAAGTACTTTTTGCTTTTACATGAATAAAAAACTTCATTTTCGTGTGCGATACGTGTTACTTTAAGGCCTACTGTATTGAAATGCATCAGGATCTTTAAGATAAGCAGATGTCACAGATAGCGCCCTCTTTCAAATTTCCCGCACTAACTGCAACTATTTTATTTACAAGATTAGGTGAAAATTTGTATAATGGTGGAAGAACTTGCGTGCCCTCCTCTTTGCTTACAGAAATCTTTTAATTAACAAAATCAAAATGCTTCTATATTGTATGCAGTTAAACAAATCTTCTATTTTGTTAATTTAGTTAGAAGTATGTTGTGGAGGTGCCCTATCCATTTATGTTTTTTAACCAAGAGTTATATATCTATAATAGTGCACATATCGGAAGAAAGACATTCTTTGATTTAATGAAATGTTATCTTTAATAGACAAAATGGAAGAAAAAATCATTTGAATATAGTTTTGAGTGAGTTCAGGGTCCCCTTTGCATTGCACTATACAACCCATTCTTTTTGTAATACACGAATTACCTTTTGGAAAAGCCAAAAACTGAATCTGCGATCCATTTGCTTTCGATTTGTTGGAGCTGCTATTGCATATAACAACGTCACAAAGATTTCCATCCGGCATCTAATACCCTATATTGATACCTACTTAAGTAACAGTAAGTATTCAATCGAATTATAATAAGTATACGTAATAGATTCTTCAGCACTGTCTGACAATTAAGTACTTACACAGTTCAAATATAACTGTCAAAGTCATTGAGTTAGAAAACTAAGTCAAAGTCAACAAAAATTTAAACACCAATCAAATGGGACCTCCGGATTCTCGATGACGCGTCTCTCTAAAGTTACGAGGCAACCTCCTGTCTCTAGTAACCTTGGTCGCCACTGTACTATTTACAACTCTGTGGTGCATACCTACTCTCACTTTTTGTCCCGCGCCAACAGTCATCTATTCTCAAGAAATATCGCTCCCCAAATCATAACTGCTGGTGTACGGGCAGTATGGCGCCCTGCAAAAAACTTGTATACTATAACTGAATTATGAATTTAATTAACCACACTATGTGCATAACATAACCTAAATTAATCAAATTACATTAATTTGAAGTACACTCAAGGTTAGTAGAGAGAGTAGGTTGCCTCGTAACTTTATAGAGACGCGTCATCGAGAATCCGGAGGTCGCATTTGATTGGTGTTTAAATTTTCGTTGACTTTGACAGTTATATTTGAACTGTATAAGTACTTATGTAATTGTCAGACAGTGCTGAAGACTATTACGAATACTTATTATAATTCGATTGAATACTTACTGTTGGATACTTAAGTATCAATATAAGGGATTAGATGCGGATGGAAATCTTTGTGACGTTTTTATATGCAACAGCAGCTCCAACAAATCGAAAGCAAATGGCAGTTTTTTGCTTTTCCAAAAGGTAATTCCTGTATTACAAAATGAATGGGTTATAAAGTGCAGTGGAAAGGGACACCTGAACCCCGAACTGTGCAGTTTGCATTTCCCGGTCGAAGACTGTGAAGATGAAATGTAAGCTATTTTGAATAAAGTGTGTTTAATATTTCGCTAGTATGTTTCTTTCTATGCAATGCAGGAAGATTTCAGCACATCCATGTGAAGTACCATTTCGATCCACTTTGCATTTTTTGAACTTGCTCTGTTGTTGTTGCGTTAATAATTAATTTTTATGATGTGGACAAAATGGGATGCTGGGTGACGTCATTCGCGTATTTTAATACTGAACGTTTATTGGCTGAAAGTTACGAGGCAACCTACTTTCTCTATTAACCTTGAAGTACACTGATCAACCTGGCGCCATCTAGATGGATTGAGTTTACTTGGCACCGGATTTGATTTATAATGTAATGGTTTGTGACATTTTCAGATCTAAAAACATTGTGTTTTAATTTGGTTTAGATCAGTTGATATCTTCCGATTGTGCATAAGGACTAAAATTTGACAAAATGACATTTTGGCTACTTATGTTTCAACAGCTCTGCTTTCATTTCAGTTCAGTACCAGCTTAAGAGAAAGTATAGAAGCCTGGAATATTGGGACCAATCGTTGGTTACGTATTATTGTGTATGAAAGAGTAAAGAATGCTACAGTCCTAACTTACGCTTTATCCGCCATTTGGCATGGATTTTATCCTGGTTATTACCTGACTTTCGCAGGTGGAGCACTATTTACACTTGCTGCAAGAACCGTAAGTTAGTCTTGTGATGTTACCATTTTTGAAACTAATTTTATATTTTCAGATGAGACGAAATTTAAGACACTATTTTTTGTACAGTACTGAGAGTAAATTTATTTATGACGTAATTACCTTCTTAGTGACACGTTTGGCTATGGCATACATTACGTTCACTTTTGTTGTATTGGAATTCTGGCCCAGCATTAGATTATACCTGTAAGTATAAAAATGAACGTGAATATACGTTCGCCATTCTATTTCTTCTGGCGAGCATTTGTAATCATTTTTTAAGTTTCAGGGTTTTCTTAAAATGGTTTTGATATTTATTGTGTTAAAAGTGTTTAAAGTCATCTCCAATAGGAATACTGTTGAAACTCTTGAAAAATATATCTTATACTTGTGCGAATTATGTCCGTTCGTGGGGTTAAGATCTCTGCGCTAGAAGGCTGTGTTTTTAATTTATGTAATAGGCATGACCGTAGAGAAGTGGTTCCCAAACTTATTTCCATGGCGCCCCCTTTCTTAAAACTAAAATTGCTCACGTCCCTCTATCACGATTAAAAAATAGATTTTTACTATGGGGCCCTGGAAACAGTAAGAGATACAAATCCGCTTAGGTAAATGGGAAAAGTTATGGAGAATTTTATGGTGATTAATTTTCCCTCTCAAAGTTTCTTCTAGGTCTACCAATAGCGAAATTATGGCCAAAAAACCGAAAAATGTAATTTTTGACAATGCTTTGGCGCCCATTTATTTTCAAAGATACCAAAAACCTTAGTGATTTTACTCAACTTTCTGGCCGTGCTAAAAAAATTGTTATGACCCATAAAATATTATGCTTTTCATTCAAGTCGGATATCATAACATCCATGGCTTTTGAGGTCATTTATAGTTCATTCGAGATGTCTTCTTTTATAGCACCATCATAAATCTGGATGAAATCATTTGGCAACATTGTGCAATCTTGGTGCTTTCCTCAGAATAGAAAGGGGAATTTACTGAATTGTAGATACCTTCCTATTTGTGTGTAAGAATCGTTCAGATGCAATTTTTCAGAAAAATTCCTAATGTACGTATTTTAAAAGTAAATATTTGCCTCAAACACATCGGGGATCTGCACCCCCTTAACAGAGCCTTGCACCCCCCAGTTTGGCAGACACTGAGTATAATATCAAATAAGTTTCCGTTTCTGAGACACTTCTAGAAGTGAATTTAGACATACTATGAAATAAATTTGCGCATGTGCGGAACATAATGGCGTTTATTCATCTCCTTTTACTGTTTCCTTGTCCAATTATTGATATTTCCCATGACATGTTTCTATTTTTAGGTTCTATTACATATGACATTCATTATTTCGTTCCCCTTTTCTGAAGTGCATGGAAATGAATTAACGAATACAAGCATGGTCTGTCTATAAAAATCGTTACCCCTCCCACTTGAAACCATCCATGTCTTTTCCTCAATCAATATAATGTAAGAATAAAATTGTCAAACAAAAACTGATAATTAGACAAGCAAACAACAAAGCATTAAATAATGAATAAATGTCACATGCAAACATGGATTTCCAACATGTAGCAATGTTGTAAAAAAATCTTCTTGATGTACAGTACATTCTAACGTTAGTATTTACCTATTGTGATTTCATGGGAAAATTTACAGGTGTTTCTTTTAGCCATAGTAAACCTAGTGGAAAGTTTAAAATTTGGTTTTGTGCACGAGTAAAGAAATTGACATTGTGCATTGCTCAGTTGAAAGATGAACAAGATAATAAAAAACTGTTTGTTTCAGACATATGTACCTGTGCCTTCATATCTTAGCATTGTTGGCGTTGACATTAGTGCCTCGATTGACATCCAAAACTGTTCCTGGTATTTCAAATTCCATTGCAAATGGCAGTGTGGCACATGCCTTGAAACATGCTTCACCTCTAACGAACAGTGTGTCAAATCACCATGACTGATTTTGTAATCCTTCCTACATATCATTGCTTACAGCTTAACACTGTTTAAGTAATTCTTCTTTATTATATGCCTTCATGTTTCTATTGAATTTTATATTGAATCTGTAAATGTTCTGTATGTTGTATTTGACATATCTGTCTAACTTGCTCATTGTGATAATGCGTATAACATTTATATACCTGTCTATTGCTCATTGTGTTTAACTTGGTACGAAATGTTTGAATATTTGTCATGTTGGAAACTGTTCACAAAAACTATAAATAGATATTATAAAATAATTGAAAGATATCGTACTTGGTTAAGTACAGTGTAAAATGTTTGGTCAGTTTTTTTGTTGTATGAATTTTAATTTTATTACATATTACATTTGAATTATACCTAATCTGTGATTTCAAACACCTCTTATTTTTACACTACAAATTTGTATCCATATTCATTATGCTTTCTAATTTTTAGGAAGACATTTTTATTGCGCCAAATCAATAAAGTTGCATTTTACAATATTCCTTCAGTTAGTTATTTAAAAGTTTAGCATCAGTCTTTCATTTTGCAGTTAAACTTATATGATGGGAAAACATCCTATGTGAATATATGCTTGCATGAACATGAACTGTTGAATAGGTTTAACTGAAATATGAATGAACAACTCAAATTAATTTAGATATGATTTCAGTGGTACTAAATATAGACAAAAGTAATTCATAAAACTTTTTGTATCACATTTAAATTGAAAAACCCACAATCTACATTACAAAATCAATACTTATTTATTTGATGACATACCTATTAGTACAATGCATCTTGATTGAAATACTATCCCTAGTGTCTCTGATATAGAATTTTCCATTGATAAAAAATTGGTCTTCCTGTTAATAAATGTCTAGTTTTTAAAAGTGTATATATTTATTAATTTGCAAGATTTATTTTTTAATAAAGTTAATTCAAATATATCTTGAGTCTTAATTTATCGGGAGTAGATGAGCAAAGAGACTTCTAGATCAGGAAGTGACGTCACGCCAATGAGAATCGAGTATTTCGGTCACGTGGTCACGTGTGAGCCAATGGGAGCGCGTGAGTCGGCCATTTTGTGACGTCACATTTTGTGTGTTTTGCTTCCGGTGTTTCTGGATCAGGAAACGCGTCATAGCTGGTGAAATATTTGTCTGAAAAAAAGGCTGCGTCGAGGATTTGAACCGTCGATACGTGAATTACGAATCTGCCGCTTTAACCATCTGGAGCTAAGCGAGGCTTTGAGATATGAACGTTTAGTAGTTCAAGTATTGTTAGAATGGGGGGAATGCTAGAAATTATGAAGCTACAAAGTTTTTTGTGTACGCTCCGCCATAATACAATCTCTACAATAAATCATTAACGGCGCTGGGCCATCGATGTGGGTGCGCTGCCATGGCTGATTCCAATGTTTTGTACATCGTATTCGATTACGCAGCTCACAATCTCTTTGAAATACGGTCGGAATCTGACACTTTTAGTAATCCCGCTCCTTAAACATTCTAAATAATCATTGAAACTTAATCTTTGAATATTATTTATTACACCCATTTTAACTACAGCTATCAAGGTAAGTTTGGTATTGTAACAAATCAATTTTTGTAGGATCTACATTTACATGTCTATAAAATCTATGATACGGCAAACTTTCCAATTCTAGTTGAGGATACATACGTAGACTTTGTTTATCCAGTTCAATTCGATTAACTAAACGATTGTTAGATAACGTTTCATAAATTTCGGTTGCACAGATAATTTTTAGTGTTCTTGCTTGCCATAATTGTTTTAAAAACTTTAAAACACTTTCAGGTAAGTGGATGTACCCGAATAAATTTTCATGTTGAAATGATCGTAATTTAAATTGGTTTAATGTTACAATTGCGCTGATTGTCTTCAATACTCCTAGGTTGATGGTGATAGATTAATTTGGAAACGCCTTCTGTAGTATTTACAAACTGGAATTGCACTAGACCTGCTGACAGCAAAATTTCTTCTTCTTGAGAAATGCGGAGAGTTTGACGATGACCATCAATAACTGGTAAACTGGCAAACACAGTATCAACAAAAGCTTCATCGATATCTTCCATTATGATTTTTTTTTTAAAACGTGCTGAAATAATTGTATTAAATAACATTGAAATTGAGAAGAAGCATCAACATATTTATATGAGGATTCGCTATGGTCACAAGGCCTTTTAAGATAAAACACTCTTACCAGATATTCGCTGCTTAAAAGAGGATTTCTGCTTTGAAGTAGTAGCAGTTGAGACAATCTGCTCACATGCACATACAAATGCAATGACTTAATTGAAATGCGTCAGCTTAAATACATTTCGATGTAGATAAGAGACACGATGCTGCTTCCGCTCAGAAATTTCTAGAAACACTGACAGGACGTTGCTTCCGCTATGATTAGATAAAGATTGAAATAAAATCCGAGTGCAGTTAACGTCTCAGCCAGTGCTTCGAGCGAACTAGTTTGCGGCGTTATTTGGTGAGTACGATTTTAATGACTAATTTTGTTAAGTAGCAGTTAGATTATTCATTTTTTCACTTATTTATTTGTTACAGATATTTACTGCTCATAATAATGGAAGAATTTGATTTCGCCTCCTTGAACTCATCTACCTATTGTAAGCCATTCATAAATGCAAAAGATCTGGAAATCGGAAATAAATACGATACCCAATTACTGATATCGGTGTGATCGGCACCAAGTTTGGAGATCGAATTATGGTTGAAAAGGAGACATTCAAGTGCATACTGCCGCAGCGTTATCATACATACCTCACAGAAGAAAATCGGCTAGAGTTCCTCAAGTTGACCGTAACAAATAAAGTTGTATTTATATCTAGTATAGGAGCGGTGGGCTCAACAACGAATTTACAAATAATTACATAACCCTAATTTGAAATATGAATAAAGGTGTTAACAGAGATATAGATGTGGGGAGATTGCGTGTCAACATGCGCAATAGTCAGATTATGAATGTCGCCATCTTCTAAGTATATGCTACGGGGGCTTGTTAAAAACTGCATACAATGTGCTTTCAAAAAGTTCCTGTGCGTTTCCTAACATGTTGAACAAGTATATTGTGTTGCCTATATCACAATGCATCGATACATTCCCTAGTTGTGAAACTACCTACAATGCTAATAATTAGTCCAAGAACTGAAGCGTCAAGACCACAAACAACGTCATACGTTCGCTTGTATTTTTTCTGTGTACTTTTTCGCCAAATTAAAAAACCTTATTCTACAATATGAAAAAATAATATTTTTGATAAGCAAAAATCCGTGATTCTCGTCACAAATATTAAATTCTAAAAAATGCTCATGCAAACTAGGAAATAACGTGTACAGTTCTTGGTAAAATTTTTGTGCAATGGCGGTGACAAAATATTCCATGAAACCTTTTTCATTTGGAATTTTGTTTCCAGTTGAATGCATGATATTTCTAATTGCCACCTCTACTTTTGTGCAAATTTTCACCACTGCAATTGATGGTACATATAAGCCTCCTGCAATTTAAAGAAATATTAGTTAAATAAGGACTTTTCAACAATCTAACTAGGTATACCTCTGTTTTTAAAGGAAATTAGAGAATAGGAACCTTCTCTAATGTCTTCCTGCGATTCACATGCCAGCACACATTCTTCACATTTATGTCGCCTTTGTAACATCTTAATTACATATCCACTTATATAAGTGACAACATTTGATAAGATTTCACTTAATTCAATTGTTTCACTGCACACATAATCATGATCGAGTATTTGTTCTTTTGGCTCAAGAGCATAATTATATTTTCGGTATAATGATAGGTACATCTAATGATTGTTCCAAATGTGTGGCAGTGCTTGGTACGCTAAGAACAGTGGTGGCGTCTAATACTTTACAATTCCCGGATCCCTGGTCAATTTTGGTGTGGAGCAATAATCTCATTGTTCGCATAAATTGTAAGCAAGATGGGTTATTGTTCCATCCATTTTTACTTCTGAAAAATGATTCACATTAAACATGAAGTATTACTTTCCAGGATTAATACTTGCCTTATTGAGCAAAAAAATATTTCTAAGTGATCCTGTGATACCTTGTAGGTTAAAAAGTATTTAAGTTTTTCTACTTTTACCAAGGAATCATAAATTCTACAAACGGAAAATGAGGTAATTGCAAACCCCAGGAAAGGCGTTTTTTTAGGAGTCATATGTAAAGGTCTGCCTCCAACATCCGTACACCTTAATAAGTAATGAACTGTATTTAAAATAAACGGTCTCCAAACAGCTTCATTACATAATCTTAGGGGAGCCTTAAACCCTGATGCTCGGGGACCACTGGAGTTTAACAAATCGAAAAGATCATTAATTTTTCTAATGAAGTCAACGGTGGCTTCGCTCCCTTTAAACTCTTCCGGATGACGAGTGTTCAAATATTCGATGGCATCTGCCACACTCCTACTTAATGTTTGTGCTGCTAAATGCACCTAAAATAATTAATATAGATTTAAATTTCACATAACATAGAACATAGTGCTTACTTTCATTTTTTGTCTGTACTATTCCATGTGGGCACGTTTTAATTTATTCGCAACCAGGGCCGGATTATCCACTAGGCAAACTAGGCAATTGCCTAGGGGCGCACGGATCAATGGGGCGCCGCGCCCGGGCACCGACACCACGCACCGAACGTGTACGCGATAATTTTCTATCACCAGCAGTCACGTATCACTATTACAATTACATTATACATAAGACAAAAAACTAATTGTTGAGCCTATCTTATTATGTAGTGTGGCGACAGCACCGTGCACCGTCAGCATACAGCACCGCCGAGGCGCCGACCGCAGTTAATAATTTGCAGTTGCAGATAAGCATAAGATAACAGACAAAACATATCCCATTCATAAAGTACAAGTACAACCAAATGGCAACTAATAATTCCATATATGAGTTAGTTAGTCGGAGATATTTTCTCATTAGTCTGATTAGTCATTCATGATTCATTACATTCTGCCTCTAATTTCTGTTTCGATCTACGTCTAAAGGTGTGAATGTGATTTTTATTTCTCCTCGTTATTTCGTATATGGTATATCACGTATATACAAATGCAACGAAGTTGTAAGCTTATTTTTTAACGATTCAATTCGAACGAGAACCCATAAAATTAAAAAATTGAAATGAATACGAAACTTAGTGGAGCCAAAAGGAGAAAGTTAGATAAGGTGAAGAAAGATAGATTGGATGAAGAGCTAAAACATGTTCGCAAATTAAACACCTATTTTCCCTCTAAGTCCACGGACGCTGATGTCGACGGTGTCGGTGATGTTGCTCTTGCTGCTGTGCTGAGGGTATGTAAAAAGTGATGTTATAAAAGAATTCTGTTGTAAAAAATCACGCAAAAATATTTAATTTAAATTTCTAGCTTGGTTCCTAATTATTGTTCACAATGCATTATAATATCATCCATTAGGCTGCATTGTAGGGTAGCTATAAAAGAATCCTACTGTAAAAAAATTACACAAAAATATTTAAGTTTGAATTTTAGTTTAGTGTATTGTTCTTTTAATAAACAACACATTATAATTAATTAACTTTTTTGTATTCTTACTAGGAAAAGAGGGGGAGGGGGGCGCCAGTAGGGTTTTGCCTAGGGGCGCATACACAGTTAATCCGGCCCTGTTCGCAACATGTAATCCCTCTGCTTCTTGTAATTTATACAATTCCTTGACATACACCCACCTTACAAGATCTCCATCAGGATTTTTAATCGTGTCTAAGTTTGACCAATTATTTCTGATCAATTTCAGCATATGACATGCATCTAATACACAATATACTTTATTAGTTGCAGAAGGATGACTAAACCAGGTTTTCATGTCAAACACATTATCTAGATTGCATTTCCAATTTTCATCTGTTTTTCCAAGTAGTGTTAACCACACTTTTCGTAGTTCACCTTTAGGGAAACTGAAAGAATACAAATTTTGATTTATAATGTATAAATGCTACATTTACTTAATACTTACCTATGGAATGTAATTTCTTTATCCATCTTAGGAAATTTTCGATTGTTTT
>NW_022170249.1:43804212-43804704 GCF_008802855.1 Photinus pyralis
TAAACAATTGTTCCGGTCCGATTTCGTGATTTATTTTTCTACCACTTATTAATGGGGTTGTAACAAACACGTTAAAAAAAAATTAGCTCATTTAGAATATTTCCACTAAATGCATTTTTTAGGTCTCTGACGCCTGGACTATAGTTTAAAAAATACGTTTTATCTGCACAAGAGTTGCGCCCAGAACTTGCTACTAAATAAATATATGGCCCCCGATCGGAACATATTTTACGGTAATTTTCATGCGTTTCCCTCAGCTCACTCCACTACGCCCACTTTAAGATTTTAAATGACATCAAACCTCGTGTGACAAAAGCTCTAAGCAAACCCTCGGGTTTACCTTTTTCAAAAAACTAGAAAGATTTCATTTTTTAAATTTGAGATTTATGCTTCTGATTTCAGCAGAATTTGTTGACCTTTTAAATCGCTTCACAGCATTATGATCTCTTCGGGACTTTCTAAAACCTTACCTAACCGAAGGGACTAATTTTT
>NW_022170249.1:43804804-43805710 GCF_008802855.1 Photinus pyralis
TTTACAACTACACATAATGCATTGAATTTTCGTTTGATGCTTGTCACTAGGGCTGACCTTTGAATTGCGTTAAATAAAATCTCAATAACTTGATCTTGGTTTTTTATCATCTCATTATTTTCCGGCACAAAACTCTTTAATGTAATTATCAAATACAAGTTTGTTATATTCATTTGTCCGGTCGGTTGACTGATAATTTTTGATTATTGATTTTGGGCGGAATTTAAAAACAATTGCTAATGTTTGCGTTTTGTCCGTCCATCTAGATCTACTGCGGGTTTGAGCTAGTATTTGGGGAATTGTCCTGAAATTTTTTGCAGTAGGTAACCTATACATTGAAGGAAAGGTCCTGTCGAAAGCAAATGGTTTATTCAAACTATAGCTTTTCTTCGTGACTCCTTTTCAGAGGAGAGTACTTGAATTGTCTGGACGAGACATATCTATCGTTGAGGCGGAAACGAATACCTCGAAAACGAAGTGGCGGAAGAGGGTACTCAATCATAAGGGGCAAATGGAACGTCTGGAGAAGACACATCTACTGGTAATGTCAAAACGGAGTGTGGGAGGAGGGTATTCTTAGGGCGCTTAGAACCTCTAAAGGACACATATCTACTGGCGATATGAAAGGAAAAATGAAATACTGCGGAGGATTTCTTTAAGGGCTCAATCGCCTGCTATTCTATAGTGTACTTGTGTTCCAGGCGACTCTTACATGGTTATGTGTAAGGATCCCTCCCCTCTAATGATGTACCAAGAAGGTAAACATCCATAAATATAATGCTACTACTACTACCTACTTGTAACCCAATTATTTACTGAGCTATGCGCTTTGTCTGCCCAAGACTGGTGCACAATACATATTTGTTTGATTTTGATTTGAATGAATAAATACACAATGCACATCAT